>NC_091957.1:44352742-44622742 GCF_031021105.1 Erythrolamprus reginae
TCATTATCATTATCATCATCATCATCATCATCATCATTATCATCATTATCATCATCATCATCATCATTATCATTATTATCATTATTATTATCATTATTATCATTATCATCATTATTATCATTATTATCATTATCATCATCATTATTGTTGTTGTTGTTATTATTATCATCATCATCATCATCATCATCATCATCATCATCATCATTATTAATGTTATGTAAGAAAAATCATAAGGCCCTATGTCCTAATTGGCTTTAGGAAATCCTGGTTCTGTAAAAACAGACAAGTCCCGAAAAAAAAAACCAAAAAGGAGAAATATGTTCAGTGAATGTGCTGTCTCACTGCCCCAAGTATGGGAGGAAATGGGAAGAAACAGGGATATGAATAATCCAATGAAGAATGTATAAAATAGCTGTATTCTGTATTGGCAAATTACCCTAGAGACACATGGACTGCTTTCCGTGATCTCTATGGTCTCAATATGCATATTGATTTTTCCTTTTGACTTTGTTCAAAATAAAGTTTTTCCTTTTTTGTTATGCCTGGTCTCTTGGATTTTTATCACATGTTATGATTTCATTAACTATTTGATAGCCTTTTTCACAATTAAATATTCCTAGACAATTAACCCATGGAACCGTTTACCTTCCGAAGTTGTAGGACTTCATCATTGGAGGTTTTTAAGAAAAGATTGGACTGACACTTGTTTGAAATGGTACAGTGTCCCCTGTTTGAGCAAAGGGCTGGACTAGAAGACCTCCAAGGTCTCTTCCAGCTCTATTCTGATGGACCATCCCTGCATAAAATCCCCCTCTTTTCTTAACAGAACCCCAAAAATAGAATCCAATCAGAGAAGAAATCAAGATTCTAGTTCTCACCATAGTGTTCTGAAGCCGTGATTTGGGAGTCAGTAATATATCCAGAAGCTAAGCCCAGAGGACTCTGGCAATCTGAAACCAAAGCGTAAAAAAATACAGCGATCTAGTAATTGTTGAACAGTGAACACATGTCCGCTCTGATTTATTTGGGGGGTGGGGGTGGTTGGTGGCGGACTTTAAGACAATATGGCGGAAGTAAAACGACAATGCTGTATGGTTCTTAAGCGAATGTTGCGGTCCTTAATCAAACCAATGGTTCTCTCTGGATGTGGTTTCGCCAAAAAAAAAACCCGGAAGGAACTGCCAGCTTTGGGCAAAAAATGTCATTAAAATGACCACATGACCATGAGACATTACATATCTTCATAAGTACAAGTTGTCCTCGACTTACGACGACAGTGGAGCCCCAAATTTATCTTGCTAAGTAAGAAATTAGTTCAGTGAGTTTTTTGTGACTTTTCTTATCTGTTAAGTGAATCTCTGCCGTTGTTAAATAAGTAACACGGTTGTTAAGCGAATCTGGTTTCCCCATTGACTCTGCTGGTCAGAAGGTCACAAAACAGGATCCTGGAATAATGCAATGGTCATAAATATGAACCGGCTGCAGAACATCTGAGTTTTGCTCATGTGACAACAGTTGTAAATATGAAAAAAATGGGCATTAATCACTTTTTCCAATGCCATTATAACTTCAAACGGTCACTAAATAAACTGTTGTAAGCTGAGGACCACCTGACCCGCCATGTTGCCAGTGCCTGTGGTCACATGACTGTGCGAGGTGCAATCATTAGAACTTCCAGAACTTATCGGTAAGTTTTTTATTTATTTTATTTATTTATTTTGTCCAATACACAATGTCAGTTTTAGTGGGTATATATCTATATACACATAGTAAAATACATGATGAAGGTTATAGAGGAGATACTCATAGTAAAATATATCTAAGAAATATAAAAGAAGGTATAGTAATAGAACATATCAATGAAAGAATAGAAGAAGAGATATAGGAATAGAAGAAAGGTATAGGAGATATAGGAGAGCAATTGGTCAGGGGACGGAAGGCACTCTAGTGCACTTGTACTCGCCCCTTACTGACCTCTTAGGAATCTGGATAGGTCAACCGTAGATAATCTAAGGGTAAAGTGTTGGGGGTTTGGGGATGACACTATGGAGTCCGGTAATGAGTTCCATGCTTCGACAACTCGGTTACTGAAGTCATATTTTTTACAGTCAAGTTTGGTGCACTTAATATTAAGTTTAAATCTGTTGTGTGCTCTTGTGTTGTTGTGGTTGAAGCTGAAGTAGTCGCCGACAGGCAGGACGTTGCAGCATATGATCTTGTGGGCAATACTTAGATCTTGTTCTCAACTTTCTAGGCCCAGGACTGAAAGTCTAGTCTCGTAGGGTTTCATTTTTTTAGATTGGATATAACTTCAAGTGATGATTACGTGACTTGTCCTAAGTCAAGGACTATCTGAAGAGTTTTGTTATTGAGTTAGGAAGAAAGATTGGCTCAGTTTCTTACCTTTGTTGTACACCAGAAAGAGGGCACTCATTCCTGCCTGTTCATGCTCACTGACCGCACATTCCACTCGCCAAATTCCAGGATGGGAGGGTCTCATTTCCACCGTCTCAAAGGCCCCTTCCCGAAGATACAAGAATAATAGACAATCAACACGTTGCTTCTCCTGTTTCCATAGTTTTATGGAACAAGATTTCACATATCTTTAAGGCAGGGGTGAAATCTACTTACTTTCCTTCTGGTTTGGAAGGAGGCGGAGAAGAAGAAAGGAGAAAGAAGAAAGGAGAAGGTGAGAAAGAAGAAGAGGAAAAAGCAGAAGAGGAAGAGGAAGGAGAAGGAGGAGAAGGAGAAGAAGGAGAAGGTGGAGCAAAAGAAGGAGAAGAGAGAAGAAAGGAGAAGGGAAAGTTAAGTAAGAGGAAGAAGAGAAGAGGAAGAAGAAGAAGGAGAAGGTGAAAAAGAAGAAGAAGCTTCAGTGGATTGTTGATTCCACACTGGTTTATTTTTGCAAGTTGTATTCCATTGATCAGGTCCTGCTTAAGCAGAGACTGGACAACCATCTACCAAGAATAATCTAGTTGTGCAATTTTCTGGGTTGTGAAAGAGATTGAAGTAAATGGATTTTAACATCCATTTTCATCCCGGAAATAAAGGGAGGAGAGGTCAAATAGGACAAAAATAAATCCTGTCTCATTTTAAGCTTTTTTATAGCTCTATAGATCAGTTTATCTCCACCTCAGTGATTTTAAGATGTGTGGACTTCAACTCCCAGAATGTATGACACCTACGGGGTAATTCTGGGAGTTGAAGTCCACGTACCTTAATGTCGCGGAAGTTGAGAGACACAGCGGCTTCAAATAAAGTGAGCAGTAGAGGATTCAACTAGAGGACATATGAGGCTATCACTCTATGGTTAAAGAAGCTGTTCTTACTAAATTCAGGCATGAACCGGCAAGAGCTTCAACCACTCATACTGTGCCTTACCAGGGAAGAGGTTATAGACGGCCAAACGGTACTCCTCCGCCATTCGGATGGTGAACACCTGTCCATGGAAGTGGACAGCATGGATGTCTTCCCCTGCATTCAGCAGATACCACCTGACTCGCTGATGTAGACCCATCACCAGGCCTGGCAAGGTGTCTCTCACGTGACCATTGATAGCTGAAGAAAAAAGAATGGAGAATGTTCAGATTTAATATAGCCCCGAGTCTTCGGAGAGGGGCGGCATACAAATCTAATAAATTAATAAATTCTTCTTCTTCTTCTTCTTCTTCTTCTTCTTCTTCTTCTTCTTCTTCTTCTTCTTCTTCCTCTTCCTCTTCATTATTATTATTATTATTATTATTATTATTATTATTATTATCATTAATTAGCTATTTAGAATCTTAAATATAATTGAGGAAGGTGAGGTGACCTCCTCAATGACAAATTCCTTGTGTGGCCAATAAAAAATTATATTCTATTTTGTTCTGTTCTGTTGTAAGTCATCTGTATTTGGGAGATTAGTTCCAGTGATGGGGTCCTACAGGTACGGTCAGGTATGCAGAACCGGTAGAAAAAAATTGATTTTTTCCCCCTTTTTTCCTCAGGATATGTTTTTCCTATCGCAGTAAATGAGATTGAATGTGTATAATTTCAGAAGAGCTGTGCGTGCATGTGTGTGTACATACACTTTATATAGTGTTGTGGTTAGCTCTGGCCCAGCTCCTGCCCCAAGGACTGTGGATGTGGGGGAGACATCCACATGCTGCAGGCCTGTTTTGCCCCCGGTGGAATCTGATGATGAAGGCTCCTCTGACCAAGAAGATATGAGTGACAGGGAGGAGGAGAGTGTGGCAGACAGCTCAGAAGGAGATCAATTATCTAGCTCCTCCTTGGATTCAGAACAAGATTTAATGATACAGCCACGCTTGCGGAGAGCGATGCATAGGCAACAACAACTGAGAGATTATTATCAAAGAAAATGAGGCCACCTGTGGTTGGGTGGGGCTGTGGTAATTAGTGAGGTTGCTATAAATAGCAGCCTGTGGGTTTGGCCATTGTGGAGGATTATCTGATCCTTGTGTTTCGTGACTGCTTTACTGCTTTACTGACTTTGACCTTTTGTGTGCTGATTTTTCCCTGCTTTGAAACTAAACCAGGGCAAAGTGTGTTTCACTTTGTGAAAGAAGAAGGACTGTGAATTGCCTCACAGCTGCAATCTAAGTATCACAGAACTGATAAGGGACTTGTACAAATTACCAGTTTGTTTGGAGACAAGTGCTCTTTGCTATACCAAAAGAGGGCTTGGTTTAAGTGAATTTTCATTATAAAGAACATTGTTTTGAATTTTCAGACGTGTGTGTGTGTGAAATTTGTACCTGTGAATTTGTAGGAGGAGTCTACCAGAGAGCCCAACTGAACATATAGTAGATAATGTATATTTTTGTGTGCCTGGGTGTAATATGTATGTACAGTAGTATATTTTGGATGTTCAGTAATAATAAATAGATAGGGAAATTCTATCTCTTTGAGACGAGGAGAGGCCAGGAACCCTAACCTAAACCCTTGACGGGAGTGACGTCAAGTTGGCCACCTTTGAGCCAGTCACATGACCTTTAAGCCACCCCCAGGCACATGACCACCAAGCCACTCCCACCTAGTCACATGGCTGGCAAGCCACACCTACAAAATAAGCCACACCCACAGTGTGGTAGTAAAAAAATGTGCAGCCCTTCACTGGTTAGTTGATTTGCTTGGGTTTTTTTTAACTATTTCCTTGGGATAGTAGAAAGAAAAGCAGGAAATAGCAGAAATAGAAGGAAGGTCCTTACCATAGTGGGTGTGGTTGCTTTTAAGGCCAGGATCGTCCATCTGGATTCGGCAAGGAGGCGGGCAGCTCCTTTCAAAGTTCTCAGCAAAATACCAGCTCTTGGTTTCATCAAAGATGGTGAAGAGTAAGGAGAATTCTTGAATAGACAATTGTCTGACGTGTGTGGTGCGGAGAACTCCAGCCTGGCAAATAATCAGAGGTCCAATCAGTCCAGAATGGAGGTCTTTTTCCTGGAACAGAAGTGAGAAGAAGACAAGCAGGAAAAAAAAGAATATTATTGCTTTAGAACTGTCTTTTTTTTTTTTTAAAGAAAAACTTTCATTCAGAGAATCCAAGAAGGTGCTTGCTGGTGTTTTTGTTTACCATTGGAACATCCTTGAAATTGTCTTTTTTATTATTTTCTTTGAATGTTAATATATTTGGCTTAAATGCTGGCTTTGCAATTTACAGTTGCAATTGTATAATTTGCAACCAAGATATAATAGGCTTAAGTCAAGCTTATCTTAATTTGCACCAAACGAGCTAGCTTAGTTAATAAGCCACCTTTGTATTATCAACCACCATTTTATTATAAACCAAACTATTTTATTATAAGTCATTTTATTATCATATTAGTTATTATTTCACTATACCGTATTTGTCAGAGTATAAGATACACCTTTTTCCTCCCTAAAAGAGGCTGAAAATTCAGGTGCGTCTTGTTCTGCCGGTGTGTCTCAACCACCCGTAATTACAGGGTAATCAATCCAGGAAGACACACACCACACAATAAAAGGAAAACCCAAAAGTTTTTATAAACAGAAAAACAGAAACAGCTCCCTTTTTAAATGTCAAAGGGATTTTCTGGTACACACAAGACACAGGGTAAATGCAGTCCAATTGCTCACCCAGTAACTGGGAAATTGAGTCCAATTCTAAAGTCCAGAGAGTCCACACACACAATCCTGAAGAGCAAAAACCACGATCTTGATGAAACAATGAATCAAATAAACTGCTATGAGGCTAAAACACAAGGCTTCACTTTTATCTGTAGCACTAATTACAGCAGCCCCACCCAACTACAGGTGGCCTCATTTTCTCTTGTAATAATCCTTCAGTTGTTGTCTCCTATGCATCTACGCATGCGTGGATGTGTCATTAATTCTTGTTCAGAATCCAGGGATGATACAGATGACTGATCTCCTCCTGGGCTGTCTGCCAAACTCCCCTCTTCCCTGTCACTCACGCTTCCTTGGTCAGAGGAGACTTTGTCGGCAGATTCTACTGGGAGCAAAAAAGGCCTGCGGCATGTGGATGTCTCCCCCACCTCCACCTCCACATTGCTTGGGGCAGGAGCTGGGCCAGAGCTAACCACAACACGTCTTATACTCTGAATGTAGATTTTTTTTTCTAAGCTTTTTCCCCCCAGCCCTAACTAGGTCCACACCTGTCCATGGAACCTTGCAGGTTCTTTCATTGCTACTCTCTACAAAGAATGTTTTCGAAGCCCTAAGTCTTTGCAGGTTTTTTTTCATTGCTCTAACTTGCTCCAAATGTTTCTTTCTAGACTAACCAGGTGCTAACAATGTTCCCAGCTCTTACCCGCTTCCAAGCTCTTTCATTCTTACTCTCTGTCAATAATATTTTCCAAACCCTGTCTTTGTAGTTCTTTTTATTGCTCTACTTGCTTCTAATGTTTCTTTCCAGCCCTAACCAGGTGCTAATGATTTACCCAGATCTCACTGGCTTGCAAGCTCTTTCATTGTTAATCTCTCTGAATAAGGTTTTTTTAAAGCCCTTACCAGGGGATAAAATAATGTGCTGAAGCTGACCAGACTAAGGACTCTACCCAGATGAATATCTGGTAAGCAGATTCTTTTCCCTATTTTCCTCCCCAAAAAGTAAGGTGCGTCTTATACTCCGAAAAAATACAGTAGTTTTAAAAGCCTTGCCAGCCAGCCTTTGATTTCTGTCATTGCTCCCTGCAGCAGAGGAAGTGCTAGTCTTATACTCTGGTGCGCCTTATACTCCGAAAAATATGGTAGGTACAGTGGCTATATATCTCTTATTATAAATGACCCTTCTTTGGAATTTATTTATTTTTCAAAAACTCACGTTTCTCCCTTATTTGCATCATTTAAAGATTGAAAAACATACTTTAAATTTGACGGAAGCCTTCCTAACTTCTTTTACATATCTTTTTTTTTTAAAAAAGAATTCACCCAAACGGAGATTGTGGTGCTTAATCTGTGCTTTTTTCCAGGTTGCTGTATCCCTAAACATCTGATATCGGTAACACTGCTAAAAAATAAGAATTCTCCGCTTACCAGGTTGACGCTGGAAAAGTAGGCCCAGGCTTTGCAGTCAAATTCACTGGAACTGGGAGCCATTTCGGATAACACCTTGAGGGAGTATTGGCGAACCTGGTTGGGCTGAACAGCTCCTGGACGGTGGTGTTCTCCAACTTCCTGGCTCCCCTCATATGGCAATAAGTTGGAATGGAAAGAATAAGGTCGGGAAGCCATGTTTTTGAAAGTCACCTAATATGAGGGGGAAATACAGGAAGTAGAATTAGGAGAAGGGTGAGGAAGAGTGATGGGCTCCTACAGGTATGGTCAGGTACACAAAACCAGTAGAAATTTTTTGAATTTTTCTTCCTTCTACGCTCTGGATATGTTATACCTACAGGGGATGGACAAAACACCTTGAAACACCTTGAAAATCCAGATTTGTGAAGCTCCCTTCGAACAGTTTTTGCGGAAACTGGGTTCTGTACGTGTCTATTGAGCTCTGCAGTGATTTTAGGAGCTGCGGTCTTGCGATCCGCTCTAACAATTCGCTTTAGAGTCCGACAGTCTCTCTCAGACAACTTCGACTTTCGACCAGACCTGTGCTTGGCTGAGGACGTTTTCCCTTCTCTTTCAAAAGCATAAAAATTGAATGAATGAATGAATGAATGAATGAATGAATGAATGAATGAATGAATCAATCAATCAATCAATCAATCAATCAATCAATCAATCAATCAATCAATCAATCAATATTCTTCAAAGCACTTCAGGGCAGGACAAGAAGCAATAGGTGGAAACTAATCAAGCACGAATCCCAGCGGCCGGTTAGGTCCCACAGAGTTGGCCTTCTCCGGATCCCGTCGACTAAACAATGTCAGCTGGCGGGACTCAGGGGAAGAGCCTTCTCTGTGGCGGCCCCAACCCTTTGGAACCAGCTCTCCCCGGAGATCAGGACTGCCCCCACCCTCCTTGCCTTTCGTAAACTTCTTAAAACCCACCTCTGCCATCAGGCATGGGGGAACTGAGACATCTCCCCTTGCCTATGTAGTTTTATGTATGGAATGTTTGTGTGTATGTTTTTATATAAGGGGTTTTTTTAGGTTTTTAATGTAAAATTGTTATTTTAGACTTAATATTAGATTTGTCATTATATACTGTTTTATCACTGCTGTGAGCCGCCCCGAGTCTGCGGAGAGGGGCGGCATACAAATCTAATAAATAATAATAATAATAAAAGCAACTTAGAACTAAGGAGAAATTTCCTGACAGTTAGAACAATTAATCAGTGGAACAACTTGCCTCCAGAAGTTGTGAATGCTCCGACATTGGAAAATTTTAAGAAGATGTTGGACAATAATTTGTCTGAAGTGCTGTAGGGTATCCTGCCTAAGCAGGGGGTTGGACTAGAAGACCTCCAGTGCCCCTTCCAACTCTGTTACTCTAAATTAGAGCCATTTTTTATCCTGCCACTCATCAAGAAGTTGTCAGATGGTTATCCAATATTTTCATCTTAGAACTAATTTTCACCTTGATGGTCTCAGTTGGCTGAGTTGCAGATTGCAAAGAAGGCAAATATAGTGTGGCAAATATAGAAGAGGGGTTTAAATGACAAAATGTTCCTTTTTTAAAAAAGAAGTTCAATTTAATTATGGGAGAGTGTAATATGGTAAATGATTTAGTTTTACTAGATAAATGGTCAAAGCAATGGAAACTGCAGTTTAATGTTTCCAAATGTAAAATAATGCACTTGGGGAAAAGGAATCCTCAATCTGAGTATTGCATTGGCAGTTCTGTGTTAGCAAAAACTTCAGAAGAGAAGGATTTAGGGGTAGTGATTTCTGACAGTCTCAAAATGGGTGAGCAGTGTGGTCGGGCAGTAGGAAAAGCAAGTAGGATGCTTGGCTGCATAGCTAGAGGTATAACAAGCAGGAAGAGGGAGATTGTGATCCCCTTATATAGAGCGCTGGTGAGACCACATTTGGAATACTGCGTCCAGTTCTGGAGACCTCACCTACAAAAAGATATTGACAAAATTGAACGGGTCCAAAGACGGGCTACAAGAATGGTGGAAGGTCTTAAGCATAAAACGTATCAGGAAAGACTTAATGAACTCAATCTGTATAGTCTGGAGGACAGAAGGAAAAGGGGGCACATGATCGAAACATTTAAATATGTTAAAGGGTTAATTAAGGTTCAGGAGGGAAGTGTTTATAATAGGAAAGTGAACACAAGAACAAGGGGACACAATCTGAAGTTAGTTGGGGGAAAGATCAAAAGCAACGTGAGAAAATATGATTTTACTGAAAGAGTAGTAGATCCTTGGAACAAACTTCCAGCAGACGTGGTTGGTAAATCCACAGTAACTGAATTTAAATATGCCTGGGATAAACATATATCCATTGTAAGATAAAATACAGGAAATAGTATAAGGGCAGACTAGATGGACCATGAGGTCTTTTTCTGCCATCAGACTTCTATGTTTCTATGTTTCTATGAGACCCTCTAATATTTCCCCCCCCTGCAAATCTACATCTCACCACAATTGTATCTTCAACCTGTCCACGAATGAATGGTCCCAGAATGCCCAAATGTTCATCTAGCTCTCTACGGACCATCTGTCGGGTAAACGTGCTGTCAAAATATTCTTGGAAAACAACTTTCTTATATTTTCTGGAATGCTTTCTCCAGCTTGTCCTTGGATCACTGTGCAGAGAAAATAAGCAATTGGTGTGATGAAATGAAATCTTTTATTTGTACCTAGACCTAGATGGGTTAAAATTATATGTAATCTCTAATATTACTCTATCCTTTCTCTATTGTTAGTCTTGTGGTCCCCCCCCCCAACTCATCTGCAATTACTTCTTCTTATGCTTTCTGGTACCGTGTTTTCCCGAAAATAAGACACTGTCTTATATTAATTTTTGCTCCAAAAGTTGCTCTACGTCTTATTTTCAGGGGGTGCCTTATATTTCTCAAATAAGACAAATTCACAGGCAGAAAAGCTGACACCCCCAAAGAAAGTGTACCGTACAGTACACTGATTAAGGTACGGTACCTGTCAGTATGGCACCCACACACACAAACGACAGCACTTATATGGTACAATAGTATACTCCCGCTATTGCAGCTTTCGGCCACCAGAGGAACTACAGTCTACGCACTGTAGTGGAGACTGTAATGGCAGTGAGACAGCAGCAGACTGTGTCTGCTGTACTGGACGGTACAAAGCGATAGAAGGGCCCAGCAGGGGACGCCACATTATTACAGTACCACTATGAACAGCTTTGAATGGTACCGTATGTTTTTCCACTGTACCGTATGTAAACTTGACTACGCCTTATTTTCGGGGCCTTATATTAGCAAATTCTGCCTTATATTAGCAAATTCTGCAAAAACTCTGACATGCCTTACTTTCGGGGTGCGTCTTATTTTCGGGGAAACAGGGTAGTATTTTTTAGTTACGTTACTTGGTTAATTACAGATCTTGACTAGCACTGGGCAAAGAAACAGTCTTTTCTCAAATCTTTTGTGGATATTTCCATTTACAAAATGGTGTTTTTTTACTCTTCTGAAACATGGAACCATAGCGACAGTTAATGGCAAAGAATACAAAGTGAATATTTAACTGCACCCATGAATTCAGTCATAACTGTTATCTCTGACATTTTGTTCTCTTTTCACAATCAAGCGGCAATACTGATCTAACAAAAACATTTCCTGACAGTGAGAACAATTAATGAGTGGAACAGTTTGCCTCCAGAAGTTGTGTTCTTTAAAACACTGGAGGTTTTTAAGAGGAAATTGGACAATCACTTGTCTGAAACGGTACAAACAGGATTGAAATCCCATTTAACCACAGAGCCCATTGAATAACCTGAACAATTTAGCCAAAAGGATAGGGGGGAAAACTTACTTGTCTTTCAGATATGGGGAAGGAGTAGAGCCACCATAATCCCATATCAACTCAACTGCAGCAATGTAATATTGACGGATTTTCCCAGTGAACATACGTGGGTCCTGTTCATCTTCATAGATATCAAAGTCCTCCTTGATCTCCTCTGTATTGCTATATTCATCGTAGTCAGATTTCTCTTTCGTAGGTCTTGAGAAGTTTTCTCCTAGTTCGTTGACATCTGAGGAGGTTCTGGAGACCTTCACGTGAAATGTGGCCCCTGAATCCTTGCTGAGTGGGATTCCCACTTCTTCCTTCCCTTTGAGAACTGCTGTTTCGTCTCTTGAGTTGGGAGTCTCGCTCTGTTCATCATTGAACCCATTCATTTCTTTTGAGCTATTGGTGTCCTTCAACAGCTGCCCTTGAATGTTCTGGTTGGATGCTGGAAGGTCTTGAGAGAGCATATAATTTGCTGGTGGAATTTGTTGTAGTGAGGTTTTCATCTCCTCTCTTTTAATGGTAGCCTTCAAAGATTCGTTTCTTAATGTTTGTTCTTGATCTCCACTAGACTTCCTTAAGTCCAGCTGAAAAAGAGTTTCTGGGCTACCTTCTCTCATAATTGGTGCATCTTTGTGAGAGTTAAATGGGCCAGATGAATGTGCTGGTTCTGTGTTTTTTGGAGAGAGAACAGTGACTTCTGAAAGATTTTCTTCTGCAGAAACATTTGAAGTCAGCCCTTGCTTCGCCTCCATATTATGGTCTCTTGTTTCTGTTTTAAAATTATGAGGAATCGCAGCAGTACTGCTTACATTCTTCATTGCTGAGGACAAGCTTAGATTATATTGGACAATGTTCCAAAGAGAATAATATGAAGCTGTGGTTTTGCCATCATTTCGTATCAGGTTATCTCCTTTAGCTCTACCTGTTAAGGGAGGTCCTGTTAGAGAGGACTTGGTCCTATTGCTTGTCCTAAGGAAGTTGAGCAATGGCTGAACTCTCACATCAGTCTGGCTAGAAGTTTTTGCTTTGAGATCTGCTCTAGCACCTATTTCATCCAACGGGACTTCCTGTGATTTCACAGACCTCTCTCCAAAATGTCTCCTGCAACCTTGGGAATGCTGTTGACAGGCCGTTGACTTTGTCGTTTCTGGGTTTAGTTTTGACTGACTCTCTTCTGGGTTAGAACTTATATTCTTCCCCAGGCCAGCTAGCTGCGATGGAGACGTTCCTTCTAAGGGTAAAATATCCTCATTTTCAGATAAATTTACCTGGGCCATCATTAAAATTGATCTACTGTGTGTGACATTTTGCTCCACAAATACATTCAAGGCTCCATGGGAATTTGTGACATTAGTCTTACTGGGTGTAGCATTGATGGGCAAAGGTTCTATTCCTGAGAAATACTGGTCTTGATTTGTTTCTTGAAAAGCTCCTGGGAGGGGCAAGCTATCTTTTCCAGTATTAGAAGAAGAGAGATTTATAGAGAATCTATCATTATCAATATCATTAACATGGAGGGAGCCATCCATAATATCAGGCCATTTATCAGAACCTATTGCCTCCTCTCTCTTTGGAAACAAGGTGTTTTGTCCATTCAAAAGATTTGGCAACCCAACAGTTGGGTTTATGTTGAGCTCCATCATCTTCTCTCTCTCATTACCCTGAGGATTCGTCCTCAGAGGCTTTGCATTGATAGCTTCATTGTGGGGCGAAGTGTGAATATCATTGTTACCAAGGGAAAGAAGTTCACTTACCGATGTAGAGTTTCCAGAACCAGAAGTTGGCCTGTGAATTCCTGCCCCAAGAGTTTGTCTATCTAGATTGGCTGAACTTGCTAATGAAAGGTTACTATGATGTGATATTTGTTGGGCGAGTGTTGAGTTTTCCGAAGGGGGCTGTTCTTCAATACTTTGCTTCCATAGAGGTGATTGTTCTTCTATGGCAAAAGCATCGCTGGGCAAGATGTCAAACAAGGGTTCATCTAGAGATAAGGGTTCCCCAGGAGAGATAAGGGGGTCAGTGGAATTCCTGGGGTGGTTTTCTTTGAGAAGGTGGCTAGATTGCTCCAGGCACTTCAGCCTTTCGTCTTCTGAATGTGAGGTAGCATTTGGGCATAGTTGGAGATGTCTACTTGTCCTGGAGAAACTTCTTGCTTGTAGGGTATTGACTTCATCTAAATAATCTGACGGAATGCCTTCCTCATAGTACTCTTCATAGTCTGGGCCAACATAGTCTTCTTGGCGACATAGAACAATACTTAACTTAGCGCTCATTCCTTGTTTTCGAAACTGAGGATTCAAGCATCCCAGCTTCCATTTGCCTGACTCGGAGAAAAGGAAAAAACAAAACCAAGAAATAAAATGAGAAGATGGTTTCAATAACATACATGTTATATCAGAGATGCATAATCTGGGACCTCAGAGTGAATATGATCTGGACACCATGAAGAAACCTTCAAAGGTTATTATCAAATTGCTGCAACTGGAGAAAAGGTTTAAGCTGCTGTGACCTTTGACATGTCCATCAGAAACCAAGAATGCCCGTCAGGCTTCAAACAGGACCTGTTCTGACCCAGCCTTCACAAGCAATGAGAATCAATTTACTCACAAGTAAAACAAACCACTTTTTTCTTAAAACGGGACATGAACAATCTTTATTCACATTGGATAGAGAACAGCAAAAATAATTACAGTGATACTTCGTCTTACGAACCCCTCATCATATGAACTTTTCGAGATACGAACCCGGGGTTTAAGATTTTTTTGCCTCTTCTTCCGAACTATTTTCACCTTATGAACCCGCCGTCGCTTATATAAAGACTTCCGTTGCCAGCCAAAGTGCCCGTTTTCATGCTGGTGGGATTTCCCTGAGGCTCCCCTCCATGGGAAACCCCATCTCCGGATTTTGCGATGCTGCAGGGGAATCCCAGCAGGGGAATCCCACCAGTGTGAAAATGGGCTCCGGCTGGCAATGGAAGTCCGGAGGTGGGGTTTCCCAGCGAGGGAAGCCTCAGCGAAATCGCAGCATTGCAAATGCTATGATCTTGCTGAGGCTTCCCTCACTGGGAAACCCCACCTCTGGACTTCCATTGCCAGCCGAAGCGCCCGTTTTCACACTGGTTGGATTCCCCTGAGGCTCCCCTCCATGGGAAACCCCACCTCCATATTTCCGCATTTTTGCGATGCTGCAGGGGAATCCCAGCATCGCAAAAATGGGTGCTTTGCTGGCAACGGAAGTCCGGAGGTGGGGTTTCCCAGCGAGGGAAGCCTCAGCGAAATCTCAGCATCACAAAAACGCAGAAGTCTGGAGGTGGGGTTTCCCATGGAGGGGAGCCTCAGGGGAATCCCACCAGCGCTAAAACGGGCAGTTCAGCTGCCAAAAGGGGTGAATTTTGGGCTTGCACGCATTAATCACTTTTCCATTGATTCCTATGGGAAACATTGTTTCATCTTACGAACATTTCACCTTACAAACCTCGTCCTGGAACCAATTAAGTTCGTAAAACAAGGTATCACTGTAGTCACAAATAGAAGTCTTGACCCCTTATGAAACTGTTCTTTCTCACACGGCAAGCGAGTAGCAATTAGCTTCTAATTATTAATATTACTATGGCTATTCCAAGTATCAGAAGGACATCTATTAGATTCCAATTTGTAGCAACATCTGCCCCTATCGATCAGGAAAGGTGGGAATTCTAGTTCATCAACCCCTGAAGGCACCAAGTTGCTTCAAAGAACAATGGATATCAACCTAACCTGGATTGTCCATGGACATGATAACCGTCTCTCCAGAGAAGGGATAGACTGCCAGGATCTCTTCAGAGATGGTGTTGTACTTAAAAGTGTTTCCAGAGAAGAAGACAGAGATAATATCACTCTGGGAACCTATATTCAGAACATACCAATATACCACTTGGTTCTGGCAGAGTTTCATTTGAAGATTATCAAAGGCATACCCATTGATACCTGCAAGAAGAATGAGAATAATTATGAATCACAAAGAATTTCTATACTCTCTAGGACCCTAGGGCAGGGGTCCCCAACCTCTGGTCTGTGGACCAGCCCTGGGTCACAGAATGCCAGAAACCGGGCTGCACAAACAAGTGAAACTCCATCTGGGGACATAGGCAGCATGTGAAACCATGTTAACAAGGTCAGCCAATGAATAGGCATAGCAACTAAGTCAGCCAATGAGAGCTAATCACTTCTGAGTCTGTGCTGAGAATCGAAACTGGAAACTTAAGCTTACGGTTGGGCGTGGCTCACTCTCCACCCTCCACTCTCTGTACTCTCCTTTCTGAACTCTGCTGAAATGAAACTTACTGTTCTCTGCTTTCTGTAACTGATTGAATAAGAATTTTACTTGTAGTATTGTAAATATATATATACAGTAATATATATTACTACGTTAGAAACATAGAAACATAGAAGACTGACGGCAGAAAAAGACCTCATGGTCCATCTAGTCTGCCCTTATACTATTTCCTGTATTTTATCTTACAATGGATATATGTTTATCCCAGGCATGTTTAAATTCAGTTACTGTGGATTTACCAACCACGTCTGCTGGAAGTTTGTTCCAAAGATCTACTACTCTTTCAGTAAAATAATATTTTCTCACGTTGCTTTTGATCTTTCCCCCAACTAACTTCAGATTGTATCCCCTTGTTCTTGTGTTCACTTTCCTATTAAAAACACTTCCCTCCTGAACCTTATTTAACCCTTTAACATATTTAAATGTTTCGATCATGTCCCCCATTTTCCTTCTGTCCTCCAGACTATACAGATTGAGTTCATTAAGTCTTTCCTGATACGTTTTATGCTTAAGACCTTCCACCATTCTTGTAGCCCGTCTTTGGACCCGTTCAATTTTGTCAATATCTTTTTGTAGGTGAGGTCTCCACAACTGAACACAGTATTCCAAATGTGGTCTCACCAGCGCTCTATATAAGGGGATCAAAATCTCCCTCTTCCTGCTTGTTATACCTCTAGCTATGCAGCCAAGCATCCTACTTGCTTTTCCTACTGCCCGACCACATTGCTCACCCATTTTGAGACTACCCCTAAATCCTTCTCTTCTGAAGTTTTTGTTTATAAAGAAGTTTGTGAATCCAGCTGAATCAATCATTTGTGTGTGCCTCTGGCTTTTATTTTGCAACAAACTTTAATAAATAGCCCTTTGAGACAGGTAAGATTGCGAGAATTAGTACTGTAAAGCCCAAAGTTACACAGTTGCAGAGAACATGAATTGGCAACTCTGATGCATAACTTAATCACTACACTACACTGGTTTCACTATTTATACAGTTTTACTCCAAAACAAATATAAGGAAGATGGGAAGTTAAGCCCTCTTAGATAACCTGTCCAATGGAAGAATAAATAACAACAGCAGCCTATTTTCAATTTACAGTGTTCCCTCGATTTTCGCGGGTTCGAACTTTGCGAATCGCCTATACCACGGTTTTTCAAAAAATATTAATTAAAAAATACTTTGCGGTTTTTTTCCTATACCACAGTTTTTCCCACCCGATGACATCATACGTCATCGCCAAACTAATAATTTTTGCAAATAAATAACAAAATAACAATTATTGTTAATAAATAATTATGTTTATAAACATCAGGATCACTAAGTGTCTTATTCAATGGTGAGTACCGGTAATAATAGTGAGTAAATGGTTGTTAAGGGAATGGGAAATGGTAATTTAGGGGTTTAAAGTGTTAAGGGAAGGCTTGTGATACCGTTCATAGGCCAAAAATAGTGTATTTACTTCCGCATCTCTACTTCGCGGAAATTCGACTTTCGCGGGCGGTCTCGGAACACATCCCCCGCGGAAATCGAGGGAACACTGTATAAAGAAAGTCAGGATCCAACTTGAAATAGCATTATTAGATTTACCACAACAGCTCCAACTATGTGTAAGAAAGGCACATGTGACACTCTTATCTTTCTTTCACTGTTCTCCACGCCATTTTTATTTTATTTTTTAAATCTGGAGCTACTCACTGTACATGAGGTTGGATGCATAGAATTCAGGGTCTAGGGGATTAACGTTGGCTGCATCGGAACAAAATCGCTTGATATTCTCTGACAAGTACCAGCTCCAGTTTTCATTAAAGACGGAAAACAGCACAAATCTTGCTTCATCGGCAATCATCTGGAGGGATCAGAAATGTGGGGGATTAATGGGTCAGAATCTGAGAGGTGAACTAGAGATTAAGATGTTGGACCAGGAAGATTAACCATCCAAAGGTTTATTTGCTGATTGTAAGATTGCTGCTATCTTTCAAAATGACAAGAGGGATGTCTCTGCTCTTTGAATAATGCCAGGCTATGGATCAAATGTTTCCAGTGAATTACCGTATTTTTCAGAGTATAAGACGTGCTGGAGTATATGACGCACCATAATTTTGGGGGAGCAAAATGGGGAAAAGGATCTGCTTACCAGGTATTCATCTGGCTAGCGTCCTTAGCCAGCACATTATTTTATCCTCTGGTTAGGGCTTTAAAAATACATTATTTGGAGAGAGTAACAATGAAAGAGCTTGCAAGCCAGTAAGAGCTGGGAACATCATTAGCACCTGGAAAGAAATATTTGGAGCAAGTAGAGCTATGGAAAAAACTCTACAAAGAGTTAGTGCTTGGAAAACATTCTTTGCAGAAAGTTAACAAGAGCTTACAAGCTGGTAAGAGCTGGGAACATTGTTAACACCTGGCTAGGGTTGGAAAGAAACATTAGGAGCAAGTAGAAAGTGAAAAAAAAACCCTACAAAGACACATTCTTTGCAGAGCGTAACAATGAAAGATCTTGCAACATAGCTGGGAAGAGCTGGGAAAATCATTGCAACCTGGTTAGGGCTGGAAGGAAACTTACTGGAGCAAGTTAGAGCAATGAAAAAACCCTTGCAAAGACTTAGGGCTTAGAAAACATTATTCGCAGAGAGAAACCATTAAAGAGTCTGCAATGTAAGAGCTGGGAAGATTGTTAGCAGCTAGTTAGGGCTGGGGATAAAAAAGCTGCATTCAGAATATAAGACTCACCCTAATTATCAGCCTCTTTTAGGGAGGAAAAAGATGCATCTTATACTCTGAAAAATATGGTAGTTGCTGGTAAATTTGTCTTTCCTTCTCCAAAAAGTGACCTCTTTGAAAGACAAATGACCCTGGGAGCAATTTCCTTTGCAACCCAAAAGAGCAGTCCTTCTAAAGGGCATATCTTATTTTAACCACCATTGATAGTCAAGTAGCATCCTAAATCAGATGATTGTAACATATTGGATGTGGAGCTGATTCTGGAGAAAGAAGAGAGATTCCAGTAGATGCAAAAGATCGTAGTCATACCATTATGAAGAGTCACCATTGTAGGTTATTATCAATTATTGCTAATGATACAGAAAGCCTATCTAGTCGTTATATTGACCAAACATCCTATTCCTCTGTTCTATTTAAGTGTGAAGGTTACTTTCTCTACTCTTTGTGTGAAGGTTACTTACTTATTCAGCTCTTCTATTGTTCTAGCTAAGAGCAAAAAGTTAAACTAGCAACCATGTGCTCACCATGGTTGCTAGTTTAACCACAAACTCCATTTTTGCTGGCAAAGGGCTGCAGGAGGCCACCACAGCTGAAAATATAGCTCAGGAGGGCCACACACAGAGTTGGCAGAGTCACCGTGAATCAGTCCATAACTATTTCCAGGGCAATCCCGTGGGCCTTGAGTTTGACACCTCTGCTCTAGATGATTAAGATGGCTTACACGATAGGATCATGTGGAGTAGGTAGACTGAGTCTCAAAAGCACCCTGCGAACGTCCATGACTGAATCCCAATCCAATCCTTTAGCCATTACGTCGCCTTCAGAAACCCGGTGAAAATGTAGCACCATATACCCTTGTTATAAGATGCTTAAGCAATAGATCTGAATAGATCATGTGGAGTGTTAATACCACTTTATAAAGCCTTGGTAAGGCCACACTTGGAATACTGCATTCAGTATTGGTTGCTGTGATGCAAAAAAGATGTTGAGACTCTAGAAAAAATGCAGAGAAGAGCAACAAAGATGATTAGGGGACTGGAGGCTAAAACATATGAAGAACGGTTGCAGGAACTGGGCATGGCTAGTTTAATGAAAAGAAGGACCAGGGGAGACAGTGTTCAAGTATCTCAGGGGTTGCCACAAAGAAGAGGGAGTCAAGCTATTCTCCAAAGCACCTGAGGTTAGGACAAGTAGCAATGGGTGGAAACTAAACAAGGAGAGAACTAACTTAGAACTAAGGAGAAATTTCCTGACAGTCAGAATGGTTGATCAGTGGAACAGCTTGCCTTCAGAAGTTCTGAATGCTCCAAAACTGAAAGTTTTAAAGCAGATGTTGTTTGCTATTGATCTGGGAGGGGGAGGAACCACAACATTTACTTGAAGCAACTCCACATGGATGGAACGGAGGTCTACATCTTAACCCTTGGCTTGAGGGCTTCAATGAGTTCCAAAGTCTCAATTCTCAGAAGAAGCAAATAAAATCTACTACATCCAGGCATAATGTGTGGTTAACTGGCTGTTACCATCAAAACACCCTAGTTGTTTTCTGCCACGACGTAGCAATGAACCAACCTGATTTCCTCTCTGGTCCATGGTTTCTTTGAAACAGATCAGGAGGGGTCCAATAAGCCCAGAGGCTAAGTCCTTAACCGGTTTGATCGAGCTGTAATAGTAGCGAGTCAGGCAACTAGGATCAGTTCTAGTCGGGCCGTCCTCCAGCATTATCCTCCACCTGTACGTGAACACCTGTTTGGGTCGTATTGGTACTGCCTTCATGTTCTGACCTAAGGAGGAAACAAACCACAAAATCATTTGAGTTAGTTTCCTTCTGGTTTGCTGTTTGTTGAACAACTAAGCCACCGTGGCCTGGATAAGGCACTATGCTAAGCCGCAAACATAGCTTTACAAAGCCCACTGGACTAAAACTTTAACAATACAGTGTTCCCTTGATTTTCGCTGGTTCAAACTTCGTGAATAGCCCATACCACGGTTTTTAAAAAAATATTAATTAAAAAATACTTCACGGTTTTTTTTCTATACCGCAGTTTTTCCCACCTGATGACGTCATACACCATCGCCAAACTAATAATTTTTGCAAATAAATAACAAAAAAATAATAATACAAATCTAAGTAATAAATAATAAATAAATAAATAATTGTTAATAAATAATTATGTTTGTAAATATAAATAATGTTTATAAATATCAGGATTACTAAGTGTCTTATTCGATGGTGCATACCAGTAATAATGGTGAGTAAATTGTTGTCTTACTCAATGGTGAATACCAGTAATAATGGTGAGTAAATTGTTGTCTTACTCAATGGTGAATACCAGTAATAATGGTGAGTAAATTGTTGTTAAGGGAATGGGAAATGGTAATTTAGGGGTTTAAAGTGTTAATGGTTGGCTTGTGATACTGTCCATAGCCAAAAATGGTGTACAGTGTTCCCTCGATTTTCGCGGGGGATGCGTTCCGAGACCGCCCGCGAAAGTCGAATTTCCGCGAAGTAGAGATGCGAAAGTAAATACACTAATTTTGGCTATGAACAGTATCACAAGCCTTCCCTTAACACTTTAAACCCCTAAACTGCAATTTCTCATTCCCTTAGCAAACATTTCACCATGTTTATTTATTGAAGTTTATTAAAAAAAATATTTATTAAAGGTGGGCGAAAGTTTGGCGATGACGCATGACGTCATCGGGCGGGGAAAATCGTGGTATAGGGGGAAAACCCGCAAAGTATTTTTTAATTAATATTTTTGAAAAACCGTGGTATAGCCGTTTCGCGAAGTTCGAACCTGTGAAAATCGAGGGGCCACTGTATTTACTTCCGCATCTCTACTTCGCGGAAATTCGACTTTCGCGGGCGGTCTCAGAACGCATCCCCCACAAAAATTGAGGGAACACTGTACATATAAGCATATGCAAATTCTTTGTGTGTCTAATCACACTTGGCCAATAAAGAATTCTATAAACCATCAATGTATGTTTAAGGATTGTTCCTTTAAGAGAAGTGTGCCAGTGGGCCATAAGAGAGAACCAACAGAGTTCCTTTTGGGAGAGTATTGTTTGATTAGTTGCTGTGTGTATAAAGCTGTGTGGTGATTTCTGGTTTGTATATGATAGTTTGGCTTATATGTGTATGATTTGGATTGTATAACGCCTACTCTATTTTATATGTGTATATAATATACATACTCTATTTGTAGTAGTCTGGTTTATTTGACTGAATAATCCATAGCTGCCACATTTACTCTGTATTAAGTTTGTTTTAGGGATATTATACTTTTCCCAAGCAACCTAACAATGTATACGCACATAGAGTATCTGAGATAGGCAGCTATAGAAATTCAACAAATAATTTTGCTCCCATAGCCTTCTACAATTCCACAAGAGGGCAGCAATGGCCTTTAGAAAGCCAGAGAGCAATTTACTTCACACACAGACAGACACAGAGAAAAAGGGAGGGAGTGGAGGGGGGGAGGGAAAAGAGGAGAGAGGGTGAGGGAGGGAGGAAGAGAGGGAGGGGGAAGGAGGGAGAGAGGGTTGGAGATGGGAGAGAGGGAGGGAGGAAGGGAGGAAGAGGGAGAGAGGGAGAGGGAGAGAGGGGAGAGATGGGAAAGAGATGGGAGAGGGAGGAAGAGAGGGAGGGAGAGGGAGGGAAGGAAGGAGGGAGAGGGGGTGGAGATGGGAAAGAGAGAGGGAGAGGGAGGGAGAGAGGGAGAGGGAGGGAGAGAGGGAGAGGGAGGGAGAGGGGAGGGAGGGGGAGAGGAAGATGGGAAAGAGAGGAAGAAAGAGAGGGAGGGAGAGGGGGAAGAGGGAGGGAGGAAGAGAGGGAGGAAGGGAAGGAGGGAGAGAAGGGTGGAGATGGGAAAGAGAGAGGGAGGGAGAGAGGGAGGGAGGGAAGGAGGGAGAGAAGGGTGGAGATGGGAAAGAGAGGGAGGAAGAGAGGAAGAGGGAGGGAGAGAGGGAGAGGGAGGAAGAGAGGGAGGGAGAGGGGGAAGAGGGAGGAAGAGAGGGAGGGAGGGAAGGAGTGAGGGAGATGGGAAAGAGAGAGGGAGAGGGAGGGAGAGAGGGAGGGAGAGGGACAGAGGGGGGAGAGGGGGGAGAGGAAGGGAGGAAGAGAGGGGGGAGGGAGGAGAGAGAGGGGGAGGGAGGAGAGAGAGGGGGAGGGAGGGGAGAGAGGGGGAGAGAGGGAGGAGGGAAAGAGGGAGAGAGGGAGGAAGAGGGAGGAAGAGGGAGAGAGGAAGGGAGGAAGAATCATCCACAAATCAACTTGGCTTGTTTAACTTCTTCCTTCCTCACCCTACTTCCAGATGTGTGAATGCAGCACGAGAGTCACATACTTATGTATGAATGCAACACAAGAGTCATCCCCACTGCCCTTCTGCAGTCACTTCCCAAGAGATTTCCTCCCCCACCCCCTTTCAGCAGTCTTACTTCGAGGACTTCTGATGGGATGGAACGACGTGACGTTGGTGATTCCGTGAGGGTAGATGTTGTACGGCCGGCTGGCCAAATTCTTAAACACAATCTGAAACGAGACAGGTTGGTATTCCATTCAGTCTCTTGGCAGCATTTCAGAACGATGGAACAATATTCGGTATCAAATCGACCAAAATAGAAAAACGAAGACCTAGGAACCTTCCAAATCATGATTAGTCCCAAAATTCTGCCCCGGATGGCTATTATTAGCAATAGCAATAGCACTTAGACTTATATACCACTTTACAGTGCTTTACAGCCCTCTCCATGCAATTTACAGAGTCAGCATACTGCCCCAAACAATCTCGATCCTCCATTTACATCTACAGAGAGGGGCGGCATACAAATCTAATAAATAATAATTTACCCACCCTGGAAGGATGGAAGGTTGACTCAACTTTGAGCCAGTCAGGAAGGCTGAGTAAATCGTGAGCCCAATGACATCTTAATTGGCAAATTGCAGATTATTATTATGTTTTTTTTAAGGTGGAGAAAAAAAATAAAAAAATTTATACCACAGAAAAAGAATTTTTCTCAGACTTCAGAGTCATTATAACTCAAATGAGCTAATTTCTTAAGCAGATTACCTCCTTCTATTCAAACGTCCATGGAATCTTGAAAACATTTTGGTCTGTTCCTTTGCTTGTTTATTTATGCAGTGCAATTATTAATCAATTGCTCATTTCCCTCAAGGACTTGAGAGTTTACAATCGATAGAAGCGATCAATTTACTGCTAATTAACTAAGGCAGACCTAAGTGCAGTCAGTAGAACACTGATATGCTCTATTGGAGGGGGGGGGATGAAGTGTTTTAATGAATTGGTAGAAAAAAGCAGAAAATTGGTGTAAAAAGCATTAATAATAATAATAATAATAATAATAATAATAATAATAATAATAATAATAATAGCTGCTGCAAAAAGATCGCACAGACTGACTACAAGTATAGACATGATGCTGTGGCACAGATGACCCACTGGAACTTGTGCCGGAACTACCATTTTCCAGTGGCAAAGAACTGGTGGGATCATAAGCCCGAAAAAGTGGTCGAAAATGAGCAAGCAAAACTACTGTGGGACTTCCGACTTCCGACTGACTGAATTCTGAAGCATAACACACCAGACATTGTGATCGTGGAGAAAAAGAAAGTATGGATCATCGACATCGCAATCCCAGGAGACAGCAGAATTGAGGAGAAGCAGCTAGAGAAATTAGTGAAATACTAAGATCTAAAAATCGAGCTGCAACGACTCTGGCATAAGCCAGTGAAAGTGGTCCCACTGGTACTTGGCACGCTGGGTGCAGTGCCAAAGGATCTCAGTGGACATTTGAAAACCATTGGAATTGACAAAATCTCCATCTGTCAATTGCAAAAGGCCGCTTTACTGGGATCGGCAAACATAATTCGCCGCTACATCACGCAGTCCTAGGTACTTAGGAAGAGCCCAACTGGTGATGAAATACGAAATCCAGCATAGTGATCTTGTTTGCTGTGTTGTACTGACATAATAATAATAATAATAATAATAATAATAATAATAATAATAATAACAACAACAACAACAACAAGAAGAAGAAGAAGAACAAGAAGAACAAGAAGAAGAAGAACAAGAACAAGAAGAAGAAGAACAAGAAGAACAAGAAGAAGAACAAGAAGAACAAGAACAAGAAGAAGAAGAACAAGAAGTACAAGAAGAAGAAGAACAAGAAGAAGAACAAGAAGAACAAGAAGAAGAAGAACAAGAAGAAGAAGAACAAGAAGAAGAAGAACAAGAAGTACAAGAACAAGAAGAACAAGAAGAACAAGAAGAAGAACAAGAAGAAGAACAAGAAGAAGAAGAACAAGAAGAAGAAGAACAAGAAGTACAAGAAGAAGAAGAACAAGAAGAAGAAGAACAAGAAGAACAAGAACAACAAGAACAACAAGAACAACAAGAACAACAAGAACAACAAGAACAAGAACAACAAGAAGAAGAAGAACAAGAAGAACAAGAAGAAGAAGAAGAAGAAGAAGAAGAAGAAGAACAAGAACAAGAAGAACAAGAAGAAGAAGAAGAAGAAGAACAAGAACAAGAACAAGAAGAACAAGAACAAGAACAAGAAGAACAAGAAGAACAAGAAGAAGAACAAGAAGAACAAGAAGAAGAACAAGAAGAACAAGAAGAAGAACAACAAGAAGAAGAAGAACAAGAAGAAGAACAAGAAGAAGAACAAGAAGAAGAAGAAGAAGAACAAGAAGAAGAACAAGAAGAACAAGAAGAAGAACAAGAAGAACAAGAAGAAGAACAAGAAGAAGAAGAAGAAGAAGAAGAAGAAGAAGAAGAAGAAGAAGAAGAAGAAGAAGAGCAGCAGCAGCAGCAACAACAGAGTTGGAAGGAATCTTGGAGCTCTTCTGTTTCAACCCACTGCTAGGCACCACTTCAAACAAATCTCTTCTTAAAAATTTCCAGTGTTTGGAGCATTCACAACTTCTGGAGGCAAGCTGTTCCACTGATTAATTGTTCTAACTGTCAGGAAATTTCTCCTTAGTTCTTAGTTTAGAATAAAATGCAATATTTTAAGGTTTAGATAAAATATGATAAAATTAGATTTTGATGTCACCTTTACAATCTACCTCAATCATTCTTCCCACGTATGCAGATCAAAGAATAACTAAAGGAAGGGAACATTTCTGATAGAGCCCATTAAAGATTTGGATAAGGAAACTATAGAAGGATCCTTCTGTAATTTTGATCTTGGAGTCTTAACAGTTGACCAAAGACTATAAAAGTTATGGAACAGCTAACCTTCTGAAGTCATGGATGTTCCATCAGTTGGAGGCTTCCAAGAAAAGATTGGGCAGCCCTTGGTCTGGGATGATCTGTGGATTCATTTCAAGGTCCCATCCACCCAAACTGAGGTTTCTACGCTATTTCAAGGGCCAAAGGATTCCCAGACTGAACCAAGACGATTTGTCTGGATGGCACCAATATTTTTCTATCACTCATGCTAACATTCTCAATGGAGAGCAGCTCCTCACTTACAATAAACTCATCGCCAACTTCTCCTTTAAGGACTGGTCCCAGGAGGCCCATATGGTCTGGTTTGGATGCCTTCCTCTTGTTGAAAGTCGCATCCTCGTATTCCACAAACATTGCTTTCTTATACTTGGACCCAATCCTCTGGGGGCCATTTTCCAGAGATTTGTTATACGTGCTGCAGAGGAGAACAGAAAGCCAGGGCTTAGAACTCTAGAGTATATTATATCGGGAATGGTTTAGCAATTCCTTAGTTAGTCAAATGCCTTTTTATCCATTATTTACAGCACCGTTGAAATGCTAAGGCATGTTTGGTATGACCCCTGTTCTTATGAAGCGGACTATATTGTGTTGCTCCCAGACCATAATTTTCCAACTTTATTTCATCTTATTTTATTTTATTTATTTATTTCGTCAGGCACATATAAGATAAAATCTCGGGTCAGGGAAAGCGGAAGGCTTGTGTACGAGTGTCGCTGCTGTTGCTCAGCAATCTTCTCTTAGCATGGATAGAAAACTCAGGTTTCCGATGGATGCTCTAACTCAGCAGTTCTCAACCTTTCTAATAGCGCAACCCCTTAATACAGTTCCTCATGTTGTGGTGAACCCCAACCATAAGTCTAGTGCCAATTCTCCCAACAGAGCTTTAAGCTGATTGGCAGGAAGGCCAGAGGGACACCCCTCACTGTAAACGTCTAATTGGTCGGATTGTAAAAATATGTTCCAAGGCGCCAGAATAGAAGCTTTAGTTCCTAACACCATCGGAAATTTGTCTTTTCCCATGGTCTTAGGCGACCCCTGTGAAACGGTCATTCGACCACAAAGGGGTCCTGACCCCCAAGTTGAGAACCACTACCCTAAAGCTATAGGGAAGGAAACAGGACTGTCAACCCAAGAAAGGCAGAAGTCTGAGAAAGATTTATGCCACCTTATTTATTTATTTTATTTATTTATTGGATTTGTATGCCGCCCCTCTCCGCAGACTCGGGGCGGCTAACAACAGTAATAAAACAGTATATGACAATAATCCAATACTAAAAACAGTTAAAAACCCATTATATAAAAACCAATCATACATACAGACATACCATGCATAAATTGTAAAGGCCTAGGGGGAAGAGGATCTCAATTCCCCCATGCCTGGCGGCAGAGGTGGGTTTTAAGCAGCTTACGAAAGGCTAGGAGGGTGGGGGCAATTCTAATCTCTGGGGGGAGTTGGTTCCAGAGGGCCGGGGGCCGCCACAGAGAAGGCCCTTCCCCTGGGTCCCGCCAAGTGACATTGTTTGGTTGACGGGACCCGGAGAAGACCCACTCTGTGGGACCTAACTGGTCGCTGGGATTCGTGCAGCAGAAGGCAGTCCCTGAGGTAATCTGGTCCGGTGCCATGAAGGGCTTTAATTATGCTAAGTATAAGTAGATCTGCAGAATTGCAGTTGTCCTTTCAAAAGTCTGTACAATAGAAAAAAAAGTCTTTCTCACTTCTGAGTTTGCCTATCAAGAAAGGCTTGCTCTGAACATCATAATTGCTTGAGGTGATTTACCTGTCCAGGTGAGTGGGCTTCACTGGGGCGTAGTCCCAATCACCCTCCTCTGCAGCGATATAATGTGTCCAGGTCACAGGTAGCCTTTTGGCCCGAGAACGTCCAGCAATCCTTGGTGAAAATTCATCCGCGTCTATCACCGTGCTTTCCATTTCCCCTTCCCCGTATTCATCATAATAGTCGTCACTTGGCGATGGTTCTACCATCCTCAGCTTCTTCTGAATAAGCTCTGGACAAACTTTGACTTCTATAAAGGCTTCCATGCCAGCTGAAAGTCAAGGGTAAACCAGATGTTAGCCAGCTTTCACTTTCTCTTTGTTGGAAGCAAGATTTAGTGTTTGCTAAGACAGTCAACCTGCACTTCAGATCTGGTGTATATTAGTGCCAAATTGCATGTTTACTGAATGTTCCTTTTCCCTACAACATATTCTGGCATGACATATTCTGTGACCTCTGTAGTAAGAACTGTGTGTTCAATGATGGTTTATGTCTTTGTAAGCTGAACAAGTAAAGCTTATAGTTTTGTAGATGTATTGAGAGCCTAAATTAACATCAACTTGACCACTTGTATGAATATGACTCTGCATGAATGATATGTATGTGTGTTGTTGAATCGCTCTGTTAGGAGTTTTAATTAGGGTTTTAGATTTCTTGACTTTTTTGTTATTGTTATTTGTAATTCTATATATGGTAATTTTATATTGTTGTAAGCCGCCTTGAGTCCTTCGGAATTGGGCAGCATAGAAGTCAAAAAACAAAACAAAACAAAACAAAATAAATAAAAATAAAATAAATAAAAATAAAATAAATAAAAATAAAAATAAAATAAAATAAAATAAAATAAATAAAAACAAAAACAAAAACAAAACAAAACAAAACAATAAAATAAAATAAAAATAAATTGAAATGAAATGAAATGAAATTAAAATAAAATAAAATAAATAAAATAAATAAAATAAATAAAATAAATAAAATAAATAAAATAAATAAAATAAATAAAATAAATAAAATAAATAAAATAAATAAAATAAATAAAATAAATAAAATAAATAAAATAAATAAAATAAATAAAATAAATAAAATAAATAAAATAAATAAAATTAAATAAAATTAAATAATAAAATAAATAATAAAATAAAATAAATTTTGACTGATTTAACTGTGTGTGACTAGGACTGTTCAACCTGACTAAGATTTTTTTGCCAAAGTGAATAATAGTTTATACACTTTAATGTATCTTATTTGTATGACTGAACCATTACTCATATCTCTGGACTATTAGCTGGAATTCCACATTTCCTCTAAGCGTGTGTATCTTTGACAACTCTGAGATCACTCTGAACACTCCTTAAGAGAACTCACAGCCTCCTCTAGGCCCTCTCACCACTCTGACGCCATCGATCATGTTGTTGTTTCATTGCTAAAAGTGGGTACCTTGCTGATGTGCTGGAATCTGGCACAACATCCGAAATGTGCCGTTGGTTCTCGGCGTTGTCTCGGCAGTGAGGAAAACGGCGGGGGAGATGTCGAGCGTGGCAAGGCGGTGTTCTCTCACCAAGAAACTGTGACCCTCGAGAAATATGGAGTGAACTTCAGGCCCGGTGCTCAGGCTAATGACATACCAATAAACAGGCCTCTTCTCACACACCACGAGATCTTCAAGTAAAGAAAAGAACAACGTTCTGGGTGAGATGCTTAACGATGCTCAAGGCAGTGGTGTAAAGAATGTTTTCCAAGCCCTAAGTCTTTGCATGGTTTTTTTCGTTGCTCTAATTTGCTCCAAATGTTTTTTTCCAGCCCTAACCAGGTGCTAACAATGTTCCCAGCTCTTATTGGCTTGCAAGCTCTTTCATTGTTACTCTCTGTGAAGAATATTTTCCAAGCTCTAAGTCTTCGCAGGTTTTTTTCATTGCTCTACTTGCTCCAAATGTTTTTTTCCAGCCCTAACCAGGTGCTAACAATGTTTCCAGCTCTTATTGGCTTGCAAGCTCTTTCATTGTTACTCTCTCTGAATAAGGTTTTGACTAAAGATGCTAGCTAGATGGACATCTGGTAAACAGATTCTTTTCCCTATTTTCCTCCCCCAAAACTAAGGTTTGTCTTATACTCTGAAAAATATAGTACTGCTCATAACTGTGTGATTATTACATGGATATCTATAACCTCTACATCTGTCCTCTGTGCATACCAGGAGTGGGCTATTGCCTGGACTGGGGG
This sequence comes from Erythrolamprus reginae, assembly GCF_031021105.1. NCBI lineage: Eukaryota > Metazoa > Chordata > Lepidosauria > Squamata > Dipsadidae > Erythrolamprus > Erythrolamprus reginae. Next base: position 44,382,410 of record NC_091957.1, read on the forward strand.
GAATGCAATGGGGTAGTGAAAATGGAGCTCCACCCCAGAGCATCCAATTTGCACAGAAAGATGTTGAAAGAAAATGCAGGGGGTCCTTCCCCTAACCCCAAAGTCTTCAACCTTAAATTATCTACTGTTGACCTCTCCCCTTTTCTAAGGGGTCTGTAAGGGGAGTATACTATTGTGCCTAGCGTCCCTGTCCTTCTGTCCTATTATTCTTTTTATTACATCTTTAAATTGTTATGTTAATACAAACTATAATTCTATACTTGTTTGACAAATATAATATAATAAAATAAATAAAATAACTTTAAGGCTTGCTAAAGCTTCACCACATTACGCCCCACAATTTGCTAATAATGTCTGTCTGTCTGTCTGTCTGTCTGTCCATCCGTCCATCCATCCATCCATCCATCCATCCTTCCTTCCACCCACCCACCCACCCGTCTGTCTGTCTGTCTGTCTGTCTGTCTGTCTCTATTTCTTTCTATCTATCTATCTATCTATCTATCTATCTATCTATCTATCTATCTATTTATCTATCTTATATCTCATATATATATGGCCTATCTCCAATGTCATGTATTGGCTGACATGGTTTATAAAATGCACTGTCCTTTTTGCCAGACTCTTACCAGGCAGAGAAGAATGAATGAACCCATTGATGGTATGAAACTGATGTTGACTCAATGGAGACTTTGAATTTCCTCTGATCTGAGAGTGAGAATACCAGCTCTTTTCTGATGAACCCATTGACGAGAGAGAGGGGGGGGGGGGGGAGAGAGAGATGCAAGTAATAGAGTTTAATTCAAGGAACTCCAAATCACCAAGAAAAAAACCCCTTAATGTCCACTGTTTCTATCCTACAGGCCCATTATAGGAAAATGTTAAACCTTTTCAGGTAGAACTTATAGTCAGTTTTCTACAGCTGCAGAGGAATTAGTGTTGAAAGATAAACAGTCCTGATTGCAGTTTGACCATAAGCCATATAATTTATATCCTGTCTTTCTGTCCAGATCTGCACCTTTATGTACCAGTCTTAAGCTAAAATAAAATAAAATAAAAATGAATTCCCCTTAGAATCTGCTGAGTTAGATAGAACAGTATGCAATTAATGAAGAGATGCAATCTAGAATATTGGTTGGACCTGAAGAATTAAACCCATTAGGAGTAAGCGAAGACTAAATCCTACAGAAAGGTGTATTGAATGCTGATGAATTTATTTAACAGAATAAAAACACAAGAGCATAAACACAAGGAGCATAAACATGTTCTTTTCTCTCCTTTCTCTCCATTCTTCTCTTACCTTCATCAAATACAGAAAACAGCAGCACAAATTCTTGTATTTTGCCCCCGGATTTTATGCTCATCAAAGTCCCTGCAGAAAAGAAACTCCATAGAACCATCACAACAAAATGGCAAAAAAAAAAGCTTTCTACAGATTTTTAAGCAGATGACAATTTTCTAAACTGGAACAAAACAGGAATCCTGAAATATCTTAACTTTCTACTACATCATCTGAAGGCTGATCCACGTTACACTCAAGTAGCTAGGTGTTGGAAGGACTTGCGAGTTCACGGAGCACAGTGTTCCCTCGATTTTCGCGGGTTCGAACTTTGCGGAAAGTCTATACCACGGTTTTTCAAAAATATTAATTAAAAAATACTTTGCGGGTTTTTCCCCTATACCATGGTTTTTCCCACCCGATGACATCATATGCCATCACCAAACTTTCGTCTGCCTTTAATAAATATTTTTTTTAATAAACTTTAATAAATAAACATGGTGAGTAATAATCTGAGAAGGGAATGGAAAATTGTAGTTTAGGGGTTTAAAGTGTTAAGGGAAGGCTTGGGATACTGTTCATAGCCAAAAATAGTGTATTTACTTCCGCATCTCTACTTTGCGGAAATTCAACTTTTGCGGGCAGTCTCGGAACGCATCCCCTGCGAAAAGCGAGGGAACACTGTAGTTTAAAGTCACCTTTTATTTCTCAGTCCTTACACATTCTGTTACAATCTGTGTAATAGTGATCCCCCCTCCTCCCCCTAATTTTATAGTGCTGTTATAACTGAAATCATACCATGGATATTTTACTGAGATAATATATGGGATCAGATATTGGAGTATTTCAAAAAATGTTATCTAAATGCCAGTTTTTATGATAGTAGCATATTTCTTTTCTAGTAAAAAAAAGTGAGAGTGAGTGAGAAAGTGACCTGAGTGAGCCTGAGGAACCACTAGAGGGAGCTGATATGATTGGTCCAAGTCAGAGGATGAGGAAGACATTAGAGTGGAAAGTCAGTGGATAGACCCTCGCTATAGAAGATGGCTCAGAAGGTGAGAGGAGTTGCATAGTAAAAGGTATTAGTGTACAGTGATACCTTGTCTTATGAACTTAATTGGTTCCAGGATGAAGTTCGTAAGGTGAAAAGTTCATAAGACGAAACAATGTTTCCCATAGGAATCAATGGAAAAGTGATTAATGCGTGCAAGCCCAAAACTCACCCCTTTTGCCAGCTGAAGCGCCTGTTTTTGCACTGCTGGGATTCCCTTGAGGCTCCCCTCCATGGGAAACCCCACCTCCGGACTTCCATGTTTTTGCGATGCTGCAATTTCGTTGAGGCTCCCCTCGCTGGGAAACCCCACCTCCGGACTTCCGTTGCCAGCGAAGCGTCCGTTTTCGCGCTGCTGGGATTCCCCTGCTGGGATTCCCCTGCAGCATCGCTAGAGACAGAAGTTTGGAGGTGGGGTTTCCCATGGAGGGGAGCCTTGGGGGAATCCCAGCAGCGCAAAAACAGGCACTTCGCTGGCAACAGACGTCTGGAGACGGGATATCCCAGCGGCAGCGGCTTGGATTCATAAGGTGAAAATAGTTCGGAAGAAGAGGCAAAAAAATCTTAAACCCCAGGTTCGTACCTCGAAAAGTTCATATGACGATGGGTTCGTAAGACGAGGTATCACTGTATTTGACTTAGTTTCTTTGTGGCGTGATGTCATTTCCAGGAATATAAAGGCAAAGGATCTTGGGAAATTGGGTGTGGGTATTCAACGTCGTTCAATGGAAGAGATGTGAGACTGGGGGTGTGCTTGAACAAGGCTTTAAAACCATGATTTCTGCCACAATAAAACTCATTTTTCTGCTGGATGCTTGTTGCCAGGATTCCAGGGAGCAAACTTTATATGCTTAAAAGATAAATGGACTGTGTTATCTAGGAATGCTGTTGAATGAGGCCAAGTTTGGCGCCTTTCCCAGACATTGTTGACATTTAGCTCTCTTCTGGACTAATGACCTGGACCTTTTGCTTTTTGAACGCCTTGATTTGCCCTGCTGGATGTATTGCTATGCAGCCTTGGTGTACACACTGCTGGGTCGGAGTATTTGCAGCCAGAGGCTGCTTAAAGTGTGTGTGTAGGTGTTGTTATCAGTTTGCTCTGTGACTTCCCAGAAACTTGGGTGTGTTTGGGGAAATCTGGAGCAATAAAAGGGCGGTTTGAACTGCCAGCTGTTTGTGTTATCAGGTCATTAGGGTAGTTCACAAGAAGATGGTCTACTTCTACCACCTGATCTTACCTGGCTTACAAACCAGCAGTGGTCCAATCAATCCAGAATTAATATCCTTGACGCTGTCCACCTGAGAGGAATAGGCATAAGTTAAGCAGTGTGTGTCCGATCCAGTTGGCGCTTGATCTTCTAAGATCTCCCACACATAGACATGGGTGTGACCAGGTTCCACAGCATCATCTTCTTTTTCTTGCGGGCTGGTCAGATCACTATAGCCTGTTCCTGGAAAAAAATATAAGCACTGTCATTCATGACTATAAAGGTTGAGGTCAAAGAACATGCAATTGTGTGTTGTTTTTTATATATTGGGGTTTCTTTTGTGGACTTTTTAATCTAAAACTGTAATTTATACTTTTAAATATTAGATTTGTTACTATGTACTGTTTTTTTACCATTGTTGTGAGCTGTCCTGAATCTGCGGAGAGGGGCAGCATATTAATCCAATAAATCTAATCTAAATCGAATACAGCAGTTTTCAACCTGGGGGCCAGGACCCCATTGGGGGGTTGAACAGCCATTTCACAGGGGACAAATTTCCCATGGTGTTAGGAATTAAAGCGTCTATTCTGGCGCCTTGGATCATATTTTTACAATCTGACCAATCAGGTAGTTACAGTGGGAGTTGTCCCTCTGAACCTTCCTGCTAATCAGCTTCAAGCTCTGTTGGGAGAATTGGTGCTAGACTTATGGTTGGGGGTCACCACAACATGAGGAATTGTATTAAGGGGTCGCGGCATTAGAAGGGTTGAAAGCCACTGTGCTAATACAATATGGCAATCATTAAGTGTTGTATCTCATGATTCTTCACCAATGTATCTTTTATTTTATGTACATTGAGAGCATATGCACCAAAGACAAATTCCTTGTGTGTCCAATCACACTTGGCCAATAAAAAAATCTATTCTATTCTATTCTATTCTATTCTATTCTATTCTATTCTTGTTTCTGTTTCTGTTTCTGTTTCTATTTCTATTATTTCTATTTCTATTATTTCTATTCTATTTCCAAACCATGCAAACTAGACTGCAGCTGGATCTAAAGGCTGAATCGGATTTCATTCTTCGCTCTGGCTCATGAATAGAAAATTGAGCAACAGCAATAGCACTTAGACTTATATACCGCTTCACAATGCTTTACAGCCCTCTCTAAGTGGTTTATAGAGTCAACCTATGCCCCTCAAAGAATCTGGGTCCTCATTTTACTGACCTCAGAAGGATGGAAGGCTGAGTCAACCCTAACCACCATCAGGACCAAACTCCTGGCGGTGGGCAGATTCAATCTGCAATGCTGCCTTCTAACCACTGTGCCACCATTGCTCCTAATGCAACATCTGATTAGCTACAGCAATAGCAACAGCATTTAGAGTATTGCATTGGCAGTTCTGTGTTAGCAAAAACTTCAGAAGAGAAGGATTTAGGGGTAGTGATTTCTGACAGTCTCAAAATGGGTGAGCAGTATGGTCGGGCAGTAGGAAAAGCAAGTAGGATGCTTGGCTGCATAGCTAGAGGTATAACAAGCAGGAAGAGGGAGATTGTGATCCCCTTATATAGAGCGCTGGTGAGACCACATTTGGAATACTGAGTTCAGTTCTGGAGACCTCACCTACAAAAAGATATTGACAAAATTGAACGGGTCCAAAGACGGGCTACAAGAATGGTGGAAGGTCTTAAGCATAAAACGTATCAGGAAAGACTTCATGAACTCAATCTGTATAGTCTGGAGGACAGAAGGAAAAGGGGGGACATGATCGAAACATTTAAATATGTTAAAGGGTTAAATAAGGTTCAGGAGGGAAGTGTTTTTAATAGGAAAGTGAACACAAGAACAAGGGGACACAATCTGAAGTTAGTTGGGGGAAAGATCAAAAGCAACGTGAGAAAATATTATTTCACTGAAAGAGTAGTAAATCCTTGGAACAAACTTCCAGCAGATGTGGTTGGTAAATCCACAGTAACTGAATTTAAACATGCCTGGGATAAACATAGATCCATTGTAAGATAAAATACAGGAAATAGTATAAGGGCAGACTAGATGGACCATGAGGTCTTTTTCTGCCGTCAGTCTTCTATGTTTCTATGTTTCTAGACTTATATACCACTTCACAGTATTCTACGCTTTCTCCAAGCCAATGGTTCCCAATCTTTTTTTGGCCATGACCCAGCTAAGCATTTTTAAAATCCTTATTCCCCCACCCCGCCCCATGACATATAATTTTTACTACTCAAAAAGTGAACACTCCTACTCACGTGGAGGAAGTCTAAAAGGCCATTAACTAGATTTAAACAAAGTTCCGATTGCCCCATGAAAAATCAAATCCCCCCCCCTATGGGGCGTGGAGACCATTACTCTAAGTGGTTTACGGAGTCAGCCTAATGCCCCCAAACAATCTGGGTCCTCAGTTTACTGACCTCGGAAGGATTAGAAGGCTGAGTCAACCTTGAGCCATTGAGAATCGAACTGCCGAACTGCTGGCAGCCGGCAGTCAGCACAAATAGCCTGCAGTACTGTACTTTAACCACTGCACCGCCACAGCGCCAGCCAGCAGTGGAAAGAATTTGAAGAGCATGCAAGAGGGACAATTGGAGTGTCGCTCTTACCTTCAGAAGCTTTCCAATAAGATACCCCTTTGGCATGAATATTGAAGGGACGGGAAGCCATATTCTTAAAGGTCACAACCACCTTGTCGTAGACTTCAGCTTGGATGGTGGGGCCCAAAATACCTGATGGAAAGAAGAAAAATCAGTACAGGGTTTCCTCGAACTTCCAGGAGGGTAAAAACAGCCTCCCCCGGGCTCCGAAGGTCCTCCAGAGACCAGAAACGGGCCCATTTTTACACTTCCAGAACTTCGGAGAGGACCATTTTTTGCCCTTCCAGAGCCTTGTGTGGGCCCTGCACTTACCTGGCATCCAAAATGGGCTGTGTGGAGACTCCTGGGAGGGGCCGGGGTGAGGGCAGAGCAAGCCAGCCCTACCAGTTCCCATGGTATGCCCATGTTACACCAACACTCCGCAGTCTGCATTTGTTGCCGATCAATTTCCGGTCACAATTCAAAGTGTTGGTTTTGACCTATAAAGCCCTTCATGGCATCGGACCAGAATATCTCCGGGACCGTCTTCTGCCACACGAATCCCAGCGACCAGTTAGGTCCCACAGAGTTGGCCTTCTCCAGGTCCCGTCGACTAAGCAATGTCATCTGGCAGGACCCAGGAGAAGAGCCTTCCCTGTGGTGGTCCCAACCCTCTGGAACCAGCTCCCCCCAGATATCAGAGTTGCCCCCACCCTCCTTGCCTTTCACAAGCTCCTTAAAACCCACCTCTGTCGTCAGGCATGGGGGAATTGAAATTTTCCCTTCCCCCTAGGCTTATAGAATTTATACATGGTATGCTTGTATGTATGAGTGGTTATTTAAATTGGGGGGGTTTTAGATTATTTTTAATATTAGATTTGTTTATATTGTCTTTTTATATTGTTGTTAGCTGCCCTGAGTCTTCAGAGAGGGGCGGCATACAAATCTAATAAATACAAATACAGTTCGGCAAACCAGATGTCAAATTAGCATTTCGTTCACCCAAACCAGTCCAAATAGGTTGAATCCCACCCTCGGTTGAGAATTTCGAGAATCTGAGAATCCAAAAAAAGACCTCTTCACTTACCCATCCAAGCAGGTTTGGGTTTTACTTCTCGGAATGTAGAATCTGTGTATTCCAAATAAATTGCCTTCTTAAATTGAGAGCCTGGGTTGGAGGAAGACAACCTAAGAAATTAAAAAAGAATTGGTGAAAGAAGAAAATTGGGGTCACAATGCAGACTGGGGGTTACACTTCAACCCTGCATTGTTGATCTGCGAGGTTAGGAGGATTTCGACTCAAATAATTCTCACCCAGGGGAAAAAGTCTGAAATCTGTTTGTGTCTATTTGTTTTTTAATTGGTTAATATTTGATTGGTTATATAGGTTTTTTTTTTACCTTACAGAAAAATGAATAAAGAGAGGTAGGAGGCACTATGGCATAATGTTTAATAAGTTAGAAATATTTTTGGTGTTATACATTTGAAGGGAAATTAAGGAGGGAATTTATTTTTAATGTATTTTTCAGAGAACATCCAGGACTCTATAGACCTCCTCCTCTTACTCCTCCCCTCCCCCCTCTTCCCCCCTCCTCTTCCTCTTCCCTTCCACAAACCACACTCTCTTCTAGCACGGATGATGTTACCTTATTTGGAAATGAAATGTCTTCAAGAAAACAACCAAAATAAGGGAGCACCCAGGACCCTATAGTTGTCATCGTTGTCTTCCTTCCTTCCTTCCTTCCATCCATCCATCCATCCATCCTTCTTTCCTTCCTTCCTTCCTTCCTTCCTTCCTACCTTCCATCCTTCCTTCCTTCCTTCCTTCTTTCCTTCCTTCCTTCCTTCTTTCCTTCCTTCCTTCCATCCTTCTTTCCTTCCTTCCTTCCATCCTTCCTTTCTGCCTTCCTTCCTTCTTTCCATCCTTCCTATCCTTCCTTCCTTCTTTCCTTCCTTCCTTCCATCCTTCCTTCCTTCTTTCCTTTCTCCTCCTCTCCACACTCTACACTCCTTCCTAGCACTGATGATGTTATCTAGTTTGGATCTGCAGGAGAACAACAGAGAGAACACCAGGGACCTCTCATTTCAACCCTCAGCTACAAACCTTCCCTTTTATTGATACTTTTAAAAATATACTTTCTAACATTTCTCCAAAGTTGGTGTAGGATTTCATCACGCTCTTTCATCCTTCCAACATTCATTTTACATTTGCGAGCACGTAGGAGGGAAGCAGAGGACAGAACCCAGTGTGTCCACCTTGTTACTAGTGGCATTGGAAACATTGGTGGGTCACTAGCTACCCAAGGTCAGACGCCCGAGCCTGCTAGGACGGACTTGAACGGCAGGCAAGTTTCCAAGAGTTTCTCTCTAGGATGACTCAGACCAGCCAAGGAAATCCGGGCGTTAGGAGTAACTGCAAAACAAATAGGGAGTTGTGGCTTTTGTGTTTCATTTCAGGAGTTGTAAATCAGCACACAGAGGACCGGTTTGGTGTTGTGGTTAAGGCATCAGGTTAGAAACCAAGAGATTTTGAGTTCTAGTTCTGCCTTTGGCACAAAGCCAGCTGGGTGTCCTCTGAGCCTTAGAAAGGAAGAGGTAAGGACAAACCACTTCCGGAAAACTTTGCCCAGAAAGTCAGAAGGATTTTTGGATTTTTTTTCAGGTGGTCTCCGAGAATTCCGGAACTGGGAGAGAAAAAAAAATCCAGTCCAATTGTCTTAGAAGTCAACTGTCCTGCCCATCTTCCTCCCCTCCTACAAAAAAATGTAGTTCTGCATTAAACAAAAACTTTCCCCTTGTTTTTGAATGTAGAAGCAGATCATGTTTTAATTTTAGCAGCACCAGAAAAGCACAATTAAGGGAGCTCTGAGTCCAAGGGACAAGGTGAATAAAGAATGAAAAATGCGAAAGCTCCTGCTGAGACTTTCCAAAGTCAAAATAGTAGCCATCTCAGAAAAAGCCAACCTGCAAAGAAAGAAACAGAAAGAAAGGAAGAAAGGAAGAAAGGAAGAAAGGAAGAAAGGAAGAAAGGAAGAAAGGAAGAAAGGAAGAAAGGAAGAAAGGAAGAAAGGAAGAAAGGAAGAAAGGAAGAAAGGAAGAAAGGAAGAAAGGAAGAAAGGAAGAAAGGAAGAAAGGAAGAAAGGAAGAAAGGAAGAAAGGAAGAAAGGAAGAAAGAGGGAGGAGGGAGGGAAGGAAGGAAGGAAGGAAGATAGAAAGAAGGAAGAAAGGAAGAAAGGAAGAAAGGAAGAAAAAAAGAAAAAAAGAAAGAAAAAAGAGGGAGGGAGGAGGGAGGGAAGGAGGGAAGGGAGAAAGATAGAAAGAAGGAAAGAAGGAAAGAAGAAAGAAAGAAAGAAAGAAAGAAAGAAAGAAAGAGGGAGAGAGGAGGGAGAGAGGGAAGGAGGGAAGGAAGAAAGATAGAAAGAAGGAAAGAAGGAAAGAAGAAAGAAAGAAAGAAAGAAAGAAAGAGGGAGGGAGGGAAGGAGGGAAGGAGGGAAGGAGGGAAGGAAGAAAGAAAGATAGAAAGAATGAAAGAAGGAAAGAAGGAAGAAAAGAAAGAAAGAAAGAAACAAGGAAAGAAAGGAAGGAAGGAAGGAAGGAAGGAAGAAAGAAAGAAAGAAAGAAAGAAAGAAAGGACATTTTGAGTGATTGGAGCATTTGGTACGGTCTGTTGTCGTTCAGTTGCAAATTTCTGTGTCGAGGCCAGAAATAACACTGCATGCCATTGTGTTCCAGCTCCCTATCACAAACAGTGACCTTTGGGAAAAAGAATAAGTGAGCCCTGTAGGAGGAAGCCCTTGGCAGTTTGGGTACAATCCAGTGAAGAACAGTTGTGCAATGTTTTTTGGGGAAAGAGGGGGCATCGTTTGTAGCGATGCTCTATTCCTAAAGGATTGGTTTCTGTTTTTCTAAAGCTGTGTCATGCTATCTCTTTTCTCGCATGCTGCAAAATGCATGGTGGTTGTCGTAATTCAACACAATACATAAAACGTCTCCAATGTTTTGGTCCTATTTCACCAAACTGTCTTGTTACAAAGCTCAAAGTCTGCCAAGCAGTAGTGTTAACAACCCTGTTGTATGCCAGTGAGACTTGTACTGTATACAGGAGACATGCCGGGGCAGTGATGGTGAACCTTTTTTTACGTAGGGTGCCAATAGAGCATGTGTGCGCACTATTGCACATGTGTGAGTGCCCACATGCCATAATTCAATGCCTGGGGAGGGTGAAAACAGCCTCCCCCCACCCACACCTCGAAGGCCCACTGGAAGCCGGAAACTATCTGTTTCCCAATTTCTGGTGGGCCCAATAGGCTTGTGTTTTGCCCTCCCCAGGCTCCAAAGGCTTCCCTGGAGCCAGGGGAGGGTAAAAATGCCCTTCTCCATCCCTCAGGAAGCTCTCTGGAAGCCAAAAATGCCCTCCCAGAGCATCTCTGCAAGCCAAAAATCAGCTGATCAGCACACATATAAGGGGCGTGCATAAGCGCACTAGAGGGCCTTCCGACCCCTGTCATGTAGTCTTTCCCATATCCCATATATCTTCTCTTCTATCCCTATATCTTTCTTCTATTCTCTCATTGATTATTTTATCTTATCTATCTATCTATCTATCTATCATCTATCCACCCACCCACCCACCCACCCACCCACCCACCCACCCACCCACCCACCCACCCACCCACCCACCCACCTATCTATCTATCTATCTATCTATCTATCTATCTATCTATCTATCTATTGGATTTGTATGCCGCCCCTCTCCGGAGACTCGGGGCGGCTAACAGCAATAATAAAACAGCGTACAATAATAATCCAATACTAAAAACAATTAAAAACCCATTAATATAAAAACCAAACATACATACAGACATACCATGCATAAAATTGTAAAGGCCTAGGGGGAAAGGGTATCTCAATTCCCCCATGCCTGGCGACAGAGGTGGGTTTTAAGTAGCTTACGAAAGGCAAGGAGGGTGGGGGCAATTCTAATCTCTGGGGGGAGTTGGTTCCAGAGGGCCGGGGCCGCCACAGAGAAGGCTTTTCCCCTGGGCATTGTTTAGTTGATGGGACCCGGAGAAGACCCACTCTGTGGGACCTAACTGGTCGCTGGGATTCGTGCAGCAGAAGGCGGTCCCTGAGATAATCTGGTCCGGTGCCATGAAGGGCTTTATAAGTGATAACCAACACTTTGAATTGTGACAGGAAACTGATCGGCAACCAATGCAGACTGCGGAGTGTTGGTATAACATGGGCATATTTGGGGAAGCCCATAACTGCTCTCGCAGCTGCATTCTGCACGATCTGAAGTTTCCGAACACTATACTCTCTCTTCTATTCTTTCTCTAATTCTATTTCCTCGAAGGTGTCCTCTATTACCTTCATTGTGTATTATTGTGTATTGGACAAAATAAATAAATGAATGAATGAATGAATGAATGAATGAATGAATGAACGAACGAACGAACAAACAAACAAACAAACAAACAAACAAACATATGCATGTTGGAGCTGAGCTAGGGCAACGGCTCGTGTGCCAGCCGACATGGCTCCGCGTACCACCTGTGGCACCTGTGCCATAGGTTTGCCATCACTGTGCCAGGCAATTGAACCACTTCCACATGACCTGCCTCCATAGAATTCTAAGGATCCGATGGCAGGATAAAGTGCCAGACACTAAAGTCCTCTCCAGAGCAGGCCTGCCATCAATTCCCACCCTGCTGATGAAAGCCCAGAAACACCAGACAGGCTGTTATACAGATGCCAAACCATTGCATCCCTAAACAGCTTCTCTACATCGAGCTGTCTCAAGGAAAGCGACCTCATGGGGGGACAAAGGAAGGGATACCAAGACACGGTGAAAGCCTCCTTCAAGTCCCTTGATATTGACACCACCTCCTGGGAAACCCTGGCACAAGATCGACCAACATGGCACATGTTGATCCACCAAGGCTGCCAGACATCTGAGCCCAGAAGAACATTCATAGCAGAAGAGAAGCGAGCACTCCGCAAAGCCAGAACTGCAAATGTTGTGACAGTGATGCCCACACATATCTGGCAAAATACTTTGTGCCCATATAGGTCTTACCAGCCATCTGAGAACACATCATGGACAACCAACAAGCTGTTACAGTCCAAGTCTGTTAGATCTCTTCGAACACAGTGGACGAACATCACTATTTCACTTGGTCCAAAAGTATTATCCTTGATTTCTCACCCTTCCTCGCAATGATTTCTCATCACTCTTTGCAATGAACTGCTGTCCCTTAATTCTGGACTTATCTTAGAAACATAGAAACATAGAACACTGATGGCAGAAAAAGACCTCATGATCCATCTAGTCTGCCCTTATACTATTTTCTGTATTTTATCTTACAATGGATATATGTTTATCCCAGGCATGTTTAAATTCAGTTACTGTGGATTTACCAACCACGTCTGCTGGAAGTTTGTTCCAAGGATCTACTACTCTTTCAGTAAAATAATATTTTCTCATGTTGCTTTTGATCTTTCCCCCAACTAACTTCAGATTGTGTCCCCTTGTTCTTGTGTTCACTTTCCTATTAAAAACACTTCCCTCTTGAACCTTATTTAACCCTTTGACATATTTAAATGTTTCGATCATGTCCCCCCTTTTCCTTCTGTCCTCCAGACTACAGAGACTGAGTTCATTAAGTCTTTCCTGATACGTTTTATGCTTAAGACCTTCCACCATTCTTGTAGCCCGTCTTTGGACCCGTTCAACTTTGTCAATATCTTCTCTTCTCTTCTTTCTTAGATATATATTTACCATGAGTATATCCTCTATAACCTTCATTATGTATTTTACTATGTGTATACCCACTAAAACCCTCATTGTGTATTGGACAAAATTAATCAATAAATAATAAAAATAAATAAATATTCTCCAAAGCACCTGAGGGTAGAACAAGAAGCAGTGGGTGGAAACTAATCAAGGAGAAAAGTAACTTAGAACTAAGGAGAAATTTCCTGGCAATTAGAACAATTAATCAGTGGAACAGCTGTAGTGCAACACTGCAGACTACTTCAGCTAACTGCTAGTTGTAGTTTGGCAGTTCAAATCTCACCACCGACTCAAGATTGACTCAGCCTTCCATCCTTTCAAGGTGGGTAAAATGAGGACCCAGATTGTTGGGGGCAAGAGGCTGATTCTGTAAACCGCTTAGAGAGGACTGTAAAAGCACTATGAAGCGGTATATAAGTTTCAATGCTATTGCTATTTAAGGGAAACATAGAATATTTGATTTACTGATCAACTTTCTTTAAGTGCCTTTAACTCAGAGCAATTCTTAGGCTCATTTGGGGACCACTGACTTATAATACACTTTCCAAAAAGATATTCGTTCTAACACAATTTATGGTTCACCTTAGAAAACCTCGTAAGTTGTAGATAACGGATGTAAAGCTTTATTTCCTTAATTACCTGTCATCAACTGAATTTCAGCATTTTTATTTCTGGTAGTATCTTCTTAAAAGTAACTTTTTCTGTTCTACCTTACTGGATATAAATAAATAAATAAAAATATGCACAGTATAGTGAAATTAGGAAATGTATTGATATTTTTTCAGAGGGCAGTTCTTGGGGTATGAATTAGTTTTAATCGTGCAGTACTTTTTCTTTTTCAAAACTGCCATGAAAATGGAAGAGGATGAGACATTGTAGAAGCAATGGCCTGTGCTTTATTCTCATAGAAAATGGAAATTGAGGAGCTGAAGGGAGAATAGTACAAGTACCTGTTCTGTCTGGGTTCCCCCAGACGTCAACACCAACTAAAAAGAGTAGCCAGACACGCTGGTAAAAAGCAAAGTCATTTTATATCTTTGAAAACAAACACAGATAACAAAAACTGTTCTTACAAACTGGAATACTATGAAGCTTCACTGAAGAGTCACGACGGCCAGACAATACAACAGGCTTCTTGCTGGCACACACACCACTGTAGATAATAAAACCCACGCCTCCCCCAAGTTTTCAGCCTTCGAGGCCACAAGCCAGAATCAGAGACGCCAAGGATCGAAGCAAGGTCACAGGACTCCCAAAAGATAACTCTCCACAATACAGGAAGGGCGGGCCTGCCTTTTCAACCTTTCTGAGGAGAACCACACCCAAACCCAGCTGTTGCCTATTAGGGATGGAAATACCTGGCTAATTGTCCCCTTCTTTGTGCTGCCCTTCTCTGCCTCATATCTATGATGGCTTGTGCGTTCTCATCTAATGACTCCAGGCTACTCACTGGGGAGAGCTCCCCCCGGGGGTCTCAGGCTGTTCCCCCTCCTCCTCGTCCTGACATTCCTCTTCCCTGTTTGCCTGGTCCTCCTCCTCCTCCTGTTCCTCGTCCTCCCCCTCTGAGCATGGAGCCGGCAGAGTTCCAGCCGTTCCCTGAGGAGCCTCAGACTGAATCACAACAGTACCAAAGCTGGAACAAAGTGGGGACGTCACTTTGTGGAATCCTTGGTGATCTGAAACTCTAACCTACCATTTTTTCAAAGCATAAGACACACCTTTTTCCTCCCTTAAAAAAGGCTGAAAATTTGTGTTCGTCTTATACTCTGAATGTAGCTTTTTTTCCTCCCCCAACCCTAAAAAGGTGCTAATGATCTACCCAATCTTACCTTGCAGGCTTTTTTATTGTTACTCTCTCCAAAGAATGTTTTTCCAGCCCTAAGTTTTTGCAGGCTTTTTGCCATTGCTACTTTCTCCAAATACGTTTTTTCCAGCCCTAAGGAGATGCTAAGATCTTCCCAGCTCTTGCTAGATTGCAGGCTCTTTCAATTCAATTCTAATTCAATTTATTAGATTTGTATGCCGCCCCTCTCCGAAGACTCGGGGCGGCTCACAACAATAATAAAAACAGTATAACAATGGAACAAATCTAATATTAAAATTATATTAAAAAACCCCAACAATTTAAAAACCATACAACACATACATACCAAACATAAAATATAAGAAAGCCTGGGGGAGATGTCTTAATTCCCCCATGCCTGGCGATATAGATGGGTCTTGAGTAACTTGCGAAAGACAAGGAGGGTGGGGGCCGTTCTAATCTCTGGGGGGAGTTGATTCCAGAGGCCCGGGGCCGCCACAGAGAAGGCTCTTCCCCTGGGGCCCGCCAAACAACATTGTTTGGTCGCCAGGACCCGGAGAAGGCCAACTCTGTGGGACCTTATTGGCCGCTGGGATTCGTGCGGTAGAAGGTGGTTCCGGAGGTAGTCTGGTCCAATGCCATGAAGGGCTTTAAAGGTCATTTCATTGTTACTCACTCCGAATAAAGGGTTTTTTTTAGCCCTAACCAGGGGATAAAATAATGTGCTGAAGGTGATCAGACTAAGGATAATAGCCAGATAAATATCTGGTATGCAGATTTTTTTTTTCCTCCTATTTTCCTCCCAAAAACTAAGGTGTGTCTTGTACTCCAAAAAATACAGTAGTTGGCCAATGAAACATCTGCAAACAAACAACCAAACTCCAAGAACATGAAGGACTCAGCAGTTACAGGTATTGTCTAGGTTTAACTCCTTCTTCAACTACAGAATTATTGGGTGAGTTTTGAACAATTCATGCAAACAACCTCACAATGTTATTGCAAAGATAAAAGGAGGAGCTAATTAACTTAAATTATCTTAAGTTAAATTAGAAGGCAGGACAAAAAGAAAAAGGAAATGGATGGAAACTAATCAAGGAGAGTTCATCTAGATCAGCATGTTTTCTTCTTCATCATCCAGGGGTTCATTGGTCTTATAGGACTATTACTCACATAGGAACGTCTTGAGCGCATCCTATAAACTAATGGTATTAGCAGCTTCCTGGTGTCTCCAGATGACATTTCGCCCATCACCTGCTGAGCTCTTTTAATTGGAATAAAACCCAGGTCCTGCTACTCAGCGGTCCCCAAACTATGGCCCGCGGGCCACATGCGGCCCACTGAGGCCATTTATCCGGCCCGCGGGTGAGTGACAGGAGCACATCTAATTTTCCATGAATAAATTGCGGTATTTTGTTAGTAACTAATATCAATCATCAAAAAAGTTGCAAAAGTTTTTTTTTCTAATTTTGTCATCCAGTTACATTCATTTTCTTTTAATTAAATTCCCTCCTCAAAAAAGTACAACACCAATTATATTTATATTGGCTGCCGATCAGTTTCCGGTCACAATTCAAAGTGTTGGTCATGACCTTTAAAGCCCTACATGGCATTGGACCAGAGTACCTCCGGAACCGCCTGCTACCGCACGAATCCCAGCGGCCGATAGGGTCCCACAGAGTTGGCCTTCTCCGGGTCCCATCGACTAAACAATGTCGTCTGGCGGGCCCCAGGGGAAGAGCCTTCTCTGTGGCGGCCCCGGCCCTCTGGAATCAACTCCCCCTGGAGATTAGAACTGCTCCCACCCTCCTTGTCTTCCGTAAACTACTTAAGACCCACCTATACCGCCAGGCATGGGGATTTGAGACACCTTTCCCCCAGGCTTATTATAATTTATGTTTGGTATGTATGTGCTGTTTGGTTTTTAATTATGATAGGGTTTTTAGTTTTTTTTTATATTAGATTTTAATATTAGATTTTATCGTTGTTGTGAGCTGCCCCGAGTCTTCGGAGAGGGGCGGCATACAAATCTAATAAATTATTATTATTATTATTATTCTAACTTATTAACCATTATGCCAAAGTGCTTCCTTCTTTCTTTATACATTTTTCTATAAGCCAAGAAAACCTTGTCTAGCCAATCAGATGTTAACAAAAGAAAATTAAAAACAAAACATAAACATATATGAATTTCAGACTTCTTCCCCCCCCCTCTAAATAGTACGTGCCCATTTTGTTTTTTTACTTTAAAATAAGGTATGTGCAGTGTGCATAGGGATTTGTTCATAGGTTATTTTTATAGTCCGGCCCTCCAACAGTCCGAGGGACAGTGAACTGGCCCCCTGTGTAAAAAGTTTGGGGACCCCTGTGCTACATCCCAAAAAAGCCCACCTTTCATTGTACTCCACTGCCTTTCCTAAAAATAAAAACTGAATAACATCCACTTGAAGGAGAGCTTCTTCCATAAATCACACCTTGCTGGTTTCATCCCTTTCCACTCCACTTGACCGAGTGGTTCTTCATCAACTGCGACTGGTCTCTAGAAAGGCTTCAAGATTGTGGCTTGCTTAACACAATGCCAACTGGGCTGCCAACACTTCATTAAATAAATGTTTCCATTCCCTTCACTTTTGGCATATCCAGCCGAGAGGAGTCAAGCAGGGCTGGAGGAGATTAGAAGCAGAGACTGAACAGGAGGGGCCGAGGGATACAAATTAAGGATAGCAACGCACAAAACTATAACATTATTGGTAATGCCACATCATAAAACCATAACCTCTCCATATAATTCTCGAGACAAATTAGAGCCACAATTTTTTGACCCAGGGAGAGTTAGTATAGATGAGAGTTGAGCTGTATAGAGCGCTGCTGAGACCACATTTGGAATACTGTGTTCAGTTCTGGAGACCTCACCTACAAAAAGATATTGATAAAATTGAACTGGTCCAAAGATGGGCTATAAAAATGGTGGGAGGTTTTAAGCATAAAATTGATCAGGAAAGACTTCATGAACTCAATCTGTATAGTCTGGAGGACAGAAGGGAAAGGGGGGGACATGGTCAAAACATTTAAATATGTTAAAGGGTTAAATAAGGTTCAGGAGGGAAGTGTTTTTAATAGGAAAGTGAACACAAGAACAAGGGGACACAATCTGAGGTTAGTTGGGGGAAAGATCAGAAGCAACGTGAGAAAATATTATTTTACTGAAAGAGTAGAAGATGCTTAGAACAAGCTTCCAGCAGACGTGGTTGGTAAATCCACAGTAGCTGAATTTAAACATGCCTGGGATAAACATATATCCATCGTAAGATAAAATACAGGAAATAGTATAGGGGCAGACTAGATGGACCAGGAAGTCTTTTTCTGCCATCAATCTTCTATGTTTCTATGTTTCTAACTGTACTCTATACTAAAACTACATTCCTTTTTTTAAAATATATTTTTATTGGTTTTGCACATTGAAATTGACATAAAACAAACATAAAACGGTGCACAGTGCATGTGCCCATCACCCGACTGACAATTCCACCACCACCACCACTAATTGCAGGGGGTTCAAATATTTACTAATTTATATTATTTTATTTCCTTAGCTCTACTTTGCATTTGTTTATTATTGAAAGAGTGATTGGAGTTTATTTTTCACATTTTCATCACAAATTCTACTCAGCATATAATCTTTCACCTTACTAAAACTACATTCCCAAACCTTTAGTAGATAACATATTGTTGCTGTATTATTACCCATTCGGTCTGTTGGGCCAATAGTTCCATTCCTTCTCCACTGCTCCAATGTAATATTGTCTGGTGATGCCAATGCTTTCCTGAAAGATGCAGCACAACCAAATAAGTCCGAGTGACAGCAAGCTGCACATGGTCTACCAACATCTGCCGGGGGTCTTCGACTCAGAGGTAAATCCAGACAGAGACAACCGCCTGACCTACTCAGCAAACTCCATCCTCAGGTTGCTGCGAAACACCAGTGGGTTGTCTGGCCTGCCACAGGAGAGAGTAACATGGTCACACACGCTATCAGTGTGCTGGAAGTTATGAGTGAACAGTAGGGTGGGGAGTAACAGGATGAGCGAGGGGAAAAGGAAAAGGAACCGAGGAAAGTTTAACCTCTTGTTCACTGCAGGATTCCAACTCTTAGAAGTATTATTATTATTAGTATTAGTATTATTTATTAGATTTGTATGCCGCTCCTCTCCGTAGACTCGGGGCGGCTCACAACAGTGATAAAAACAATACATGGTAACAAATCTAATAATTAAAATCTAAAATAACAGTTTTACATTACAAGAAAAAAAACCCCAATAGATAAAATACATACACACAGTCATATCATGCACAAAGTTACATAGGCAACGGGGGGATGTCTCAGTTCCCCCAAGCCTGACGACAGAGGTGGGTTTTAAAGAGTTTACGAAAGGCAAAGAGGGTGGGGGCAGTCCTAATCTCCGGGGGGAGTTGAAGGCTCTTCCCCTGGGTCCCGCCAGACGACATTGTTTAGTCGACGGGACCTGGAAAAGGCCAACTCTGTGGGACCTAACCGGCCGCTGGGATTCGTGCAGCAGAAGGCGGTCTCGCAGATATCCTGGTCCAGTGCCATGAAGGGCTTTATAGGTCATAACCAACACTTTGAATTGTGACCGGAAACTGATCGGCAACCAATGCAGCCTGCGGAGTGTTGGTGTATCTTGCCAATGCAATCCTATTTTGCATTAACAGAAGGGTGCAATCAATATCAAAGGAGGTACTACTACCACTCTGTAAAGCCTTAGTAAGACCACACCTAGAATACTGCATCCAGTTTTGGTCACCACACTTTAAAAACGTTGTTGAGACTCTAGAAAAAGTGCAGAGAAGAGCAACCAGGAGGATTAGGGGATGGAGGCTAAAACGTACAGTGAACGGTTGCAGGAGCTGTGCATGGCTAATCTAGTGAAGAGAAGGACCAGGGGAGATAGGATAGCAGTGATCCAATATTTGAGGGGCTGCCACAGAGAGGAAGGGGTCAAGTTAATTTCCAAAGCACCTGAAGGCCAGACAAGAAATAATTGATGGAAACTGATCAAGGAGAGACTCAACCTTATTTATTTATTTATTTATTTATTTATTTATTTATTTATTTAGTTAGTTAGTTAGTTAGTTAGTTAGTTAGTTAGTTAGTTAGTTAGCTAGCTAGTTAGTTAGTTAGTTAGTTAGTCCAATACATAATACACATTGAAGAGAATAGATATGTAATAATATAAATAAAGAAAAGAATAGAAGAAAAGATATAAAAATATAGGTGAACATATTTGAAAGGAAGAAAAGATAAATGAGATAAGGAGAGACAATTGGACAGGGGACGAAAGGCACACTGGTGCACTTATGCACGCCCCTTACTGACCTCTAAGGAATCTGGAGAGGTCAATCGTGCATAGTCTAAGGGGAAAATGTCGGGGGTTAGGGGTTGACACTACTGAGTCCGGTAATGAGTTCCACGCTTCGACAACTCGGTTGCTGAAGTCATATTTTTTACAGTCAAGTTTGGAGTGGTTAATATTAAGTTTGAATCTGTTGCGTGCTCTTGTGTTGTTGCGATTGAAGCTGAAGTGGTCATTGACAGGTAGGACATTGTAGCATATGATCTTGTGGGCAATACTTAGATCGTGTTTTAGGAAACCTGGAAATAAGGAGAAATTTTCTGACAGTGAGAGCAACCATCCACGGAAACAGAAGTTGTCTTCAGACATTGTGGGAACTTCAATCCCTGGAAACTTTCAAGGAGAAACTGGATTGCCACCTGTCAGAAATGGTGTAGGGTCTGCTTGAGCAAGGGGTTGGACTAGTTGATCTAGAACAGTGGTTCTCAACCTTTCTAATGATGCAACCCCTTAATACAGTTCCTCATGTTGTGGTGAGCCCCAACCTTAAGTCTAGCGTCAATTCTCCCAACCAAACCTTTGAGCTGATTGGCAGGAAGAGCAGAGGGACACCCCACTGTAAACTTCTGAATGATCGGATTGTAAAAATATGTTCCAAGGTACCAGAATACTAATATCGAATGACCTAAGTGCTAAAGCCCACTGCAACAATATCGCCAAAAAAGCCTCTAGAGTTGTTAACCTGATCCTACGCAGCTTTCGCTTCAGCAATCTCACTCTACTCACAAGAGCCTACAAAACTTTTGCCAGACCCATCCTTGATTATTGCTCATCTGTCTGGAACCCATACCACATCTCAGACATCAAAACCCTTGAAAATGTCCAAAGATATTTCACCAGAAGAGCCCTTCACTCCTCCACTCGAAACAGAATATCCTACGAAAATAGACTAACAATCCTGGGCCTAGAAAGCCTAGAACTACGGCGCCTAAAACACGATTTGAGTATTGCCCACAAGATCATATGCTGTAATGTCCTACCAGTCAATGACTACTTCAGCTTCAACCGCAATAACACAAGAGCACGCAACAGATTCAAACTTAATATGAACCGCGCCAAACTTGACTGTAAAAAATATGATTTCAACAATCGCGTTATTGAAGCATGGAACTCATTACCGGACTCAATTGTGTCAACCCCTAACCCCCAACATTTCTCCCTTAGACTCTCCACGATTGACCTCTCCGGATTCCTAAGAGGCCAGTAAGGGGTGTACATAAGTGCACTGGTGTGCCTTTCGTCCCCTGTCCAATTGTCTCTTCTTTCTTTCACCTATCTTATATATTCTCTTCCTTTCATTTATCCTCTCCTCTAAGTTCACCTTCACCCTCTTTTATATTATCACATGTCTATTTTTCTTCCTATGTATCTGTGTATTGGACAAATGAATAAATAAATAGAATAGAAGTTTTAGTTCTTAACACCATGGGAAATTTGTCTTGGGCGACCCCTGTGAAATGGTCATTTGAACTCCCAAAGGGGTCCTGACACCCAGGTTGATAACCACTGATCTAGAAGATCCCTTCCAACTCTCTTCATCTGTATCTTAAGAAAACTCTTTTTGGAGCAGCTTAGGAAGCCCACCAGCCTTTTGAGTTTTCTTTTTGCGTCTCATACATCAAACGAGATATCTTCTCTTTCAAAAGGTAGAAGTTCTGTCTATCTGCCAAGGTTAAATTGAGATTTCATATTTGAGTTACTCCCTTCCGAAATATGAGCACCAGGCCTTGATAAAATGATTTTCAAAAGTTTTTGGTATTTATGGGACTTTAATCATTCGGTAAAATGAACAGCAGGCAAAAATGTTGGGTTGTGTGTCTATGCAGGTCAGTTTGTTCCGTGCTGCTGTTCTTTGATAGATGAACAAACGGTACTTTAAAAAAAAAAATTATTTATTTGTTTTTTTTCAAATATAACATCCAAAAAAAGAAAAGAAAAACCATACATAAAAACATTTGGGAAATGAAAGTTCCCCCACTTTTTAGGTGTTTGATCAGAGAAATTTGCTTCTTTCACGTAGTATTAATTTTTTCAATTCTTTTATTCGACGTGTTGCTTTGCGTAGATTTTTATTTATTTCATTGTTGCTGTTTTCTTTAGCCAACCATAAAATTTTGCCCATATTTTATAGTAATCTGATTCTTCTTTTCCCTCTAATCTTTTAGATAACCTGTCCATCTCCGCACAGTCTAGCATCTTTTTAATTATTATATTTTCTTCCGGTAGTTTGTCTATTTTCCATTGTTGGGCATGTATAACTAGGTATCTTACCTCTTTTTCTATTTTTTAATTAAAAATACCCAATAAATATAATTCTGGGTTTGTTTTTTTTCAATGGCTTCATTTACTATTTCTTTTAACCAATTTGTTATTTTATTCCATAACAAACGGTACTTTTTTAATGGTATCAAAACCGATCATCTACCTTTGTATTAAAATAACATGGCACTTATGATTAGACGTGTTTTCGCTCCTAGTAAGGCGAGAAGACAAAGGAACCCACGATTAAGTATGCAGGAAGAGGCAACGTGCAATCATAGACATCATGACTTATCATCACAAAGCAGGCCTCCTGAGTCAATGGGGCCAATGAACTGGACCAACTCTTGTAAGCACAACCTTGGTGAACCTGAATGAATCACAGATCGAGAATGGATCATTTCATTGACCTCAATGCTCAGGAGTGGAATCCCTAATATCAAATTGTTCTGTCTGGGTCCCCCCAGATGCCAACACCAACCAAAAAGAGTAGCCAGACACACTGGTAAAAAGCAAAGACAGTTTATATAATTCAAAGCAAACACAGGTAACAAAAACTGTTCTTACAGACAGGAACACGATGAAGCTTTACAGAGGTTTCACAAAGGCCAGGCAATAAAACAGGATTCTTGCTGGCAAAAACAACGCTGGAGATAATAAAACCCACGCCTCCCCCAAGTCTTCCAGACTTCTAGGCCACAAGCCAAGATCAGAGACGCCGAGAATCGAAGCAAGGTCACAGGACTCCCAATTGATAACTCTCCACAAGACTGTAAGGGCGGGCCTGCCTTTTCAACCCTGCTGAGGAGAACCACACCCAAACCCAGCTGTTGCCAATTCAGGGATGGAAATACCTTTCTAATTGGCCCCGTCTTTGAGCTGCTCGTCGCTGCCTCATGTCTATTATAGCCTGTGCATCTTCATCCAATGAATCCAGGCTACTAGCTGGGGAGAGCCCCCCCCCGGGGGTCTCAGGCTGCTCTCCCTCCTCCTCTTCCTGACGTTCCTCTCCCCCGTCTGCCTGGTCCTCCCCCTCCTGTTCACTGTCCTCCTCCTCTGGGCATGGATCCGGCAGAGATCCAGCCGGTCCCTGAGGAGCTTCAGGCTGAATCACAACACAAATGAAAATGCAACAGTCCTCAGTCTTGTGCAGTTCCACAGCCAGCATGGGATTCTGGGAGTTGAAGTCCACAGGTCACAAAGTTGCCAAGGTTGGAGACCTCCTGACATAATAGACCATTCCTTCTTTAATGCAAATGTGTCCCTTTATTCATCCTTAAAGTTGGAGATTATTTCCTACATCTTTACCAGTAGTGGGTTGTAAATCCCATTGCTACCAGTTTGCTTGTGTACCACCCTCATGTGTGCGTGGGCGTGGCTTGGTGGGCGTGGCTTGGTGGGCATGTGAACGGATGGGCATAGCTGGGTGGTTATGTGACTGAGTGGGATGTGGCTTGGAGGGCATGTGACTGGGTGGGCGGGGCATCCAAAAGCAACTATCACACTTTACAAAAAATAACACAAAGGTTACACAACCGACTCACAGACAATGCAAAAGCAGCCGGGCGTCACACAAAAGGGGCCCTGCAACAAGCAAGAACCGCCCAGAGTCACCCTTCTAGTGTAATAGTCAAATCAATGCATTAAAAAGGTTTTTTTTTTAAATAAAAAGTTCCCTGCTCAGCTGATTGTCTGAACCTTTTTTAAAAAACAAAAATATTTTTAAAGCATTTTTTACTACTGGTTCGGGTGCATAGGTAGCAAAAAATGCTTTAAAAAGAAAAAAAATCATTAATGGTGACGGTCATTGTAACCTTTTAAAAAAGTTTTGAAAAGCATTGATTGATTGATTTGATTGATTTGATTGATTTGATTGATTTGATTGATTTGATTGATTTGATTGATTTGATTGATTTGATTGATTTGATTGATTTGATTGATTTGATTGATTTGATTGATTTGATTGATTTGATTGATTTGATTGATTTGATTGATTTGATTGATTTGATTGATTATTTATTTATTAATTGGATTTGTATGCCGCCCCTCACCGTAATTGATTTGATTGATTTGATTGATTTGATTGATTTGATTGATTTGATTGATTTGATTGATTTGATTGATTTGATTGATTTGATTGATTTGATTGATTTGATTGATTTGATTGATTTGGTTGATTTGGTTGATTTGGTTGATTTGGTTGATTTGATTGATTTTGTATTAATTGGATTTGTATGCCGCCCCTCACCATAATTGATTTATTTTATTTGATTTTATTTTATTTGATTGATATGTTGTCCCTCTCCAAGGACTCAGATTTGTTACTACCGGTTCTGAACTGGCCCCAACCACTAGCATTTCACCCATGGTTTTGCACTCTCTGGAAGATTTTGTGGAATTGGGCTGAGCTTACCAAGGCCTCCACTATTCAAAAGTTCTATCTGCTGGTTAGAAAACCCACTTCCTCCACCCTCCTGCTTCTTAGCTTAGCACTCTCTAAACGTTGTTTATTTTGTAAATGCAGTCCACACAAATTGCGAATTTCACAGATGTTGTTTTGCCTCACTTGGTCCCCAGTAAGGAAACATCTGGGTCTGGAATTAACAGGGGTTATTTTTGAGTCATTCCTCAGACGGAGACGGGAAAGAAATGAGGAATTTCCCTCACAATCTTTTCACTTTTTACTCGATCAAAACCCCGTCTTCCTCCTTCAGAGTCAGCAAAGGGCAACCTGGGATGATTCATTCAAACTTTTTTATGTAAATCGCTTGCTGGTGTTAAAATGACTGTTGAAACACAATTCCTTGTATGAAAACATACCTCGGTTCTTTCTTCACTGTACAGTGATACCGTCAGGCCCAAAATCATTATGTGAAGTCAGAGGTTTCGGCCTGACACAGTTAGCAGCGATAGGGAAACGGGAGGAGGGGGAGAGAGATTGATACCACCACACCAGGGGTGGGCTCCAGCCGGGGAAAGTGGAGCGCGTAGGCCCGTTCCGTGATTCCAGTGATTCTGGTAAAAAGTTACCAGCCTTTTTGCTTCTGCGCATGAGCAGAAGCAAAGAAGCTAGCAATTTTTGCTGCTGGAAAGACGCCCGTGTACCATTCCAGCTGCTGCCCATCTCTGTCTGCACCATGCCTGTGGCGCCCCTGCAGGCAAGGTAAGGACTGGGCGGGCCGCTCGCAGGCGGGAGTGGGTGGTGGCGGCGAGCTGCCGCCGCGAGAGGCACCAGGGGCGGGCAGGGCAAAAGGTGGCAGGGAGCAGCCATGAGAGGCGCAGTAGTTCAGTAGAGTAGAGTAGAGAGTAGAACAGAATAGAGTAGAGATAATGAATAGAATAGAATAGAATGGAATGGAATGGAGTGGAGTGGAGTGGAGTGGAACGGAATGGAACGGAACGGAACGGAACAGAATAGAATAGAATAGAATAGAATAGAATAAAGAGAGCAGAACAGAGCAGAA
This sequence comes from Erythrolamprus reginae, assembly GCF_031021105.1. NCBI lineage: Eukaryota > Metazoa > Chordata > Lepidosauria > Squamata > Dipsadidae > Erythrolamprus > Erythrolamprus reginae. The sequence continues at coordinate 44,408,285 of NC_091957.1, forward strand.
CAGAACAGAATAGAGAGAAGGAATAGAATAGAATAGGAATAGAATAGAATAGAATAGAACAGAGAGAAGGAATAGAATAGAGTAGAGTAGAACAGAATACAATAGAATAGAGACAAGGAATAGAATAGAATAGAGTGGAGTGGAGTGGAGTGGAATGGAATGGAATAGAATGGAATAGAATAGAATAGAATAGAATAGAGTAAAGAGAGCAGACCAGAGCAGAACAGAACAGAATAGAGAGAAGGAATAGAACAGAATAGAATAGAATAGAATAGAGAGAAGGAATAGAATAAAACAGAGTAAAGAGATCAGAGCAGAACAGAACAGAATAGAGAGAAGGAATAGAATAGAAAAGAGGAGAGGAGAACAGAGTAGAGTAGAACAGAACAGAACAGAATACAATGGAATAGAGACAAGGAATAGAATAAAATGGAGTAAAGAGAACAGAACAGAATAGAATAGAATCTGAAAGGGATCTTGGAGGTCTTCTAGTCCAACCCTCTGCTCAAGTAGGAGACTATACCACCTCACACAAATGGTTCCTGTAATCTGCAGTCTTTCTGGGAATCAGTTCTGCCCATCTCCACAATCCAGTCTTTTCAGCAGATCCAAGAATGCTCCACACTTGTTTGCACCCCTCAGCTGACCCTGAGGACACAGATAAACCTCCAAGTGGCCTCAACAACTCTCTAAAAGGATGCAAACGACCAACTTCCATTCCCCACTATCCAGTCAGTGCTGAAGAAGCTTCTCGGATGAGTTTATGAGGGTTTTGTGGACTTTAAGAGTGATTTTGATTGGGAGACGTCTCTCTCTGTGTAATTATCCAGAGAAGTTGGATTGAAGCAATAAACAAATCCTGAAAATAAACAAGGCATGCTGAGAATACGTGACGGATCCATAACTATCTTAATCTCTGAGTAGCCATTCCTACAGTCCTCATGACATCTTTGCAAGCCACCCTCGCGGTTGGACTAGAAGACCCACGGGGTCCCTTCCAACGCAAACTACATCTGTTTGGAACCCATATCGCATCTCAGACATTAACACCCTTGAAAATGTCCAAAGATACTTCACCAGAAGAGCCCTTCACTCCTCCACTCGAAATAGAATAGCCTATGAGACTAGACTTTCAATCCTGGGCCTAGGAAGTTTAGAACTAAGACGCCTTAAACAAGATCTAAGTATTGCCCACAAGATCATATGCTGCAATGTCCTGCCTGTCGGTGACTACTTTAGCTTCAACCGCAACAACACAAGAGCACACAACAGATTTAAACTTAATTTTAGCCACTCCAAACTTGACTGTAAAAAATAAGACTTCAGTAACTGAGTTGTCGAAGCGTGGAACTCATTACCAGACTCCATAGTGTCATCCCCTAACCCCCAACACTTTACCCTTAGATTATCTACGGTTGACCTATCCAGATTCCTAAGAGGTCAGTAAGGGGCGAGTACAAGTGCACTAGAGTGCCTTCCATCCCCTGTCCTATTGCTCTCCTATATCTCCTATACCTTTCTTCTATTCCTATATCTCTTCTTCTATTCTTTCATTGATATGTTCTATTACTATATCTTCTTTTCTATTATTTCTTAGATATATTTTACTATATCTCCTCTATAACCTTCATGATGTATTTTACTATGTGTATCTAGATATATACCTACTAAAACCCTCATTGTGTATTGGACAAAATAAATAAATAAATAAATACATTTTAATTAATCATTTGCCAGTCCTGATGGCATGTATGGGCAGCCTAGCTGGGTTGCTACTTCCAGTTCTTTGCATGCTTTCGATAGTTCTCGTAAATAGTTTAAGGAAAATCGGTCAAAACCCCAGAGCAAACTCAAAATGTGAATAATTTTTTAAAAAAATAAAAACACAAATTCCCCTTCTCCTCCTCCTTTCTTTCGTAGGGTTGCTGGTATTTTTTTTTTTAAAAAAAATCAGCCTTTTGTCCCACATTCAGGACCCAAAAACCTACCCCACCCCAAGCTCCTTTCCCTGAAGAATAGATGGTAGTTACAGCTATTATTTAGCAGGAAAGTGTAGGTGGCTTGTGAAAGTTGATGTTTCTGTCTATTCAGATGGGAGAGCCCCTAGAAAAATTTGAGGGGCCCTTTTGGGGAGCTGGAAGCAATCAGCTCATAGCCTCAGTCAATTTCCCCCTCAATTTCCCAAAAACGCATCTTGCTCATGTATGGAATAGGTTCTGCCGAGAAGCAAAAAGTTTAAAATAAAAATAAAAATCAGTTCTGCTGTTTTTCAGGTGATTTCTCCATTTCCTTAGCTTTAGCACAGGAAAGCCAAACAAATTAGATCTAAGGTCTCCAACCTTGGTGTTCTGTCTGGGTGCCCCCAGACTTCAACACCAACTGGAAAAAACAGCCAGACACGCTGGTAAAAACAAAGGCACTTTATAGTTTGAAAAATAAACACAGAGAAAAACCTGTTCTTCCCAACAGGCAGGCTATGAGGCTTCACAGCAGAGTCCTGACGGCCAGACAATACAGCAGACTTCTTGCTGGCACACCCACCACTGTAGAGAATAAGACCCACACCTTTCCCCCCCAAGGTTTCAGTATTCAAAGTCACAAACCAGAATTCCAAGACGCCAAAGATCACAGCCAGGTCCCAGGACTCCCAAAGATAATACTCCACAAGCCAGGAAGGGTGGGTCTGCCTTTTCAGCGTTTCCAGAGAGCACCACACCCAAACCCAGCTGTTGCCTCTTTAGTGCTGAAAGTACCTGGCTAATTGTCCCCTTCGTTGTGTTGCTCTTCTCTGCTGGAGATCGATGATTGCTTGTGCATTTTCATCTAAGGAATCCAGGCTGCTTGCTGGGGAGAGCTCCCCCTCGGGGGACTCTGGCTGTCCTCCCTCTCCCTCAGCCTGAGATTCCTCCTCCCCGTCTGCCTGAACCTCCTGTTCCTCATCCTCCCCCTCTGAGCAGGAAGCCGGCAGAGTATCAGCCGTTCCCTGAGGGGCCTCAGACAGAATCACAACACTTGGTAACTTTAAACCTAGAGGACTTCAACTCCCAGAATCCCCCAGCCGTGCTTAAATTTGCCAAGGTTGAAGACCACCGGTTTAGATTCTACCCTTCAATGTTCCATGCACAGAGGAAGAAAGAAGAGATACCATATAGCGAAGCACATTGCCACCAATGTGAGTTCTAGGCTCTGGAGATGATGGAACATCATCTTCACCAGTAGCTTTAGCTGCAAAAAGTAAGTTGCTTGGAGAGAAATTCCAGGCAGTGAAGTTTCTACGACAGGTTTATTTCTTCTCAAATTTCCTTTTTGACGTGAGATGTTAAAGGTCTGAAGATATGCCCTCCTTCATTCATATATCTCCTCATCCAGCCAGGCCACCCAGGCAACCATTCTAGAACATCTGTACCAGGGGTCTTCAAACTTGGCAACTTTAAGACTTGTGGACTTTAACTCCCAGAATTCTTCAGCCAACTAACCTGGAGTTGAAGTCCACAAAGGCTTAAAGTTGCCAAGTTTGAAGATGTCTGATCTATACTCTGCCTTGGGTTTTTTTTTTTTTTCATGGATTAGATACAAAACCAAAGGAAAAAATCTCAACACTTAAAAAAGGAAGGAAGCGAGGGAGGGAGGGTGAAAGAAGGGAGGGAGGGAGAAAGAAGGGAGGGAGGGAGAGAGAGAAGGGCCAATGGTTCACTTTAGGCATAGTTTTGCCAAAAATAGGAACTTACTGCCAATTTTCAGCAAAACCATCATAAAACAGCAAAAACATTTTAAAAAGGAAGGGAGGGAGGGAGGGAGGGATGAAGAAAGAAAGAAAGAAAGAAGGAAGGAAGGAAGGAAAGAAAGAAAGAAAGAAAGAAAGAAAAGAGGGAGGGAGGGAGGGAAGGAGGGATGGAAGGAAGGAAGGAAGGAAGGAAGGAAGGAAGGAAGGAAGGAAGGAAGGAAGGACCAATGGTTCACTATAGACCAGGGGTCTTTAACCTTGGCTTTGCTGGCAGAGGAATTCTGGGAATTGAAATTCACAGGTTTTAAACTTGCCGATTTAATTCCAAAATTTTCTACCGGTTCTGCATACCTGACCAAACTTTTTTTACCAGTTCTGTGTACCTGACCCTACTCGTAGGAGCCCATCACTGCAATAGGGATTGCAAACAAATTTCAGGTAGGTTTATAGAGATTGTCAGTCATCCAGATCATTGATTGTCCCAAAGTTTTTTCTTTCAAAAGACAAACTGGACTTACTTTGGTTTTCCTTTGAAGATATATTTCCTTTGTAAATATATTAAAGGGTTAAATAAGGTCCAGGAGGGAAGTGTTTTTAATAGGAAAGTGAACACAAGAACAAGGGGACACAATCTGAAGTTAGTTGGGGGAAAGATCAAAAGCAACATGAGAAAATATTATTTTACTGAAAGAGTAGTAGATCCTTGGAACAAACTTCCAGCAGATGTGGTAGATAAATCCACAGTAACTGAATTTAAACATGCCTGGGATAAACATATATCCATCCTAAGATAAAATACAGAAAATAGTATAAGGGCAGACTAGATGGACCATGAGGTCTTTTTCTGCCGTCAGACTTCTATGTTTCTATGTTTCTATGTTTCTATGTTCTTCAAGATGCTTTTTTCTTGATGTTCTGGAGAAGCTTCTAGGATGAAAGCAAAACGTCTTCGAAGTATAAAGCCCAGCTGCCTTTTGTGGGGAAAAAGCACCTTTGGGACACCATCCAGGTGTCAAGCTTGTCTGCTTGATGTTTATTTTCCAGGAGAAAAACGGAAAACAAAGTCATTCCTTTTTTTTGGGGGGGGGGGGGGTATAATTTTTTTTTTCACACCTTGCAGAGATTCCAATTTACACGCCTCAAATTTAAATATAATACAATATCAAATGCCAATTTCTTAGTCAAATTAATCAAATTTTTGACATTATCCATCCAATTATTTTCTGGTACATATCATTCATCCTGTGCTACCTCCTTTCTAAATGCTATTATCCAGATTTTAGATAACGTTCTTCGCTTTCATTTATATTTAAAGTGCTATAGCTATCTAAATTTCTCTGGGCTATTTGCTGTTTTTCTTAACTATGCCATCGTGTTCCATTCCCTTCCTACAAAACACATTCCTACTTTCATTTTTTTTAAAAAACAAAAACCTCTTTTTATCCTAACTGCCCTTAACAATAGAAAATATCCATATTTACAACTCTTTAAAAGCCCAGGAAAGAAAGAGAAAAAAATAAAAATAAAGAAAGAATAAAAGAGAAAAGAAAAGAAAAAAGAAGAGCGGAAAAGAATAGGAAAAGAAAAAACGCTATTCATGTCATATCTTAATCCATACATAGGAAGAAGGGTTGTTATTAGAAATTTTAAAATACATTCCCTACTCAATTCATTTATTCCACTTCTTTCATTATATCAGTAAGTCATTTCTACTTTAACAAATCAAAACAAATACAGTAATACCTCGTCTTACGAACTTAATTGGTTCCGGAAGTAGGTTCGTAAGGCGAAAAGTTCGTAAGATGAAACATTATTTCCCATAGGAAACAATGTAAAAGCAATTAATGCGTGCAAAAAGGAAAAAAAATCACAAAATGGCGCTTCGCTGGGTGCTGCCACCTGGCTGTCACCTTTTAAAACAGCCGGGGGGCTTCTCAGCGTTCTCCCGAACTCGAACCCGAACTTTTCGGGTTCGGGTTTGGGAGGCCACCAAGAAGCGCCGCTGCCCGGCTGTCACCTTCTGAAACAGCCAGGGGGCTTCTCGGCGTTCTCCCAAACACTGAACCCGGAGGTTCGGGTTCGGGTTCTGGAGGCCGCCGAGAAGCGCCCGGCTGTTTCAGAAGGTTACCGGTCTTCGTGACGTCAAAGCTCCACCCATGGAATTCCCTATTGGGATTCCCCACCTCCTTTCCAGACTCCAGATTGGCCAAAAACGCCGCTGCCGATCGCAAAAATGGCACTCCGCTGAGCAGCGCTGCCCGGCTGTAACCTTCTGAAACAGCTGGGCGCTTCTTGGCGGCCTCCGGAACCCGAATCTGAACTTCCGGGTTTGGCGTTCAGGAGAACGCCAAGAAGCCCCCTGGCTGTTTCAGAAGGTGACAGCCGGGCGGCGGCACTTCTCGGCGGCCTCCCGAACCTGAACCCAAAAAGTTCGGGTTCGGGAGAATGCCGAGAAGCCCCCCGGCTGTTTTAAAAGGTGACAACCGGGCGGCGGTGCCCAGCGGAATGCCATTTTACAATCTGCAGTGGGTTTGTAAGCTGAAAAAAGTTCGTAAGAAGAGGCAAAAAATTTCTGAACCCCAGGTTCGTATCACGAGGGGTTCGTATCACGAGGTACCACTGTATAAATCGTTATTGCTCCATTATTTCATGCAAAAAGTATCCTCCATTTTAAAAAAAACCAAAAAGAACAAAAGTATTAATATTCTTCCCTAACCCAGATAAACAAAGTCATTCTAAGTACCAGTCAGCGAGGTGAGCTAATAATCCCTGTCTGTCTGATGCAGCCATAATAACAACAGGTGGAGGAAAAGGAGAAAGAAGGATCAATATTTTCCCTACATATTTTTGCTCATTTCCCTGACAGCTCAACCCCGGTCTTGAAGAAACACAAAGGGGAATCAAATCACAAGTCACAGCTCTGGATGTGTCATTGGTGAGTCAATCATTGCATTTCTGGAATAGAACCAAATGTCCAATTTTACAACCTGTACTTTTTTCAGCTGAACGAGGTTTTACTCACCCAGTGAGGTTTCAGTTCTAAGAACTGTTTTCTTCAGCCAGAAAACAATACCTCAAATATATGTGTTTTCTAGATTCAGGCATGGATGGATATGAATGGTCCTTGATTTATAACCACAATTTGAGCCCAAAGTTTCTGTTGCTTAACAGTTGTTAAGTTGTTTAATGTTTCCAAATGTAAAATAATGCACTTTGGGAAAAGGAATCCTCAATCTGAGTATTGTATTGGCAGTTCTGTGTTAGCAAAAACTTCAGAAGAAAAGGATTTAGAGGTAGTGATTTTCTGACAGTCTCAAAATGGGTGAACAGTGCAGTCAGGCGGTAGGGAAAGCAAGTCGGATGCTTGGCTGCATAGCTAGAGGTATAACAAGCAGTAAGAGGGAGATTATGATCCCGCTATATAGAGTGCTGGTGAGACCACATTTGGAATACTGTGTTCAGTTCTGGAGACCTCACCTACAAAAAGATATTGACAAAATTGAACGGGTCCAAAGACGGGCTACAAGAATGGTGGAAGGTCTTAAGCATAAAACGTATCAGGAAAGACTTAATGAACTCGATCTGTATAGTCTGGAGGACAGAAGGAAAAGGGGGGACATGATCAAAACATTTAAATATGTTAAAGGGTTAAATAAGGTCTAGGAGGGAAGTGTTTTTAATAGGAAAGTGAACACAAGAACAAGGGGACACAATCTGAAGTTAGTTGGGGCAAAGATCAAAAGCAACATGAGAAAATATTATTTTACTGAAAGAGTAGTAGATCCTTGGAACAAACTTCCAGCAGACGTGGTAGATAAATCCACAGTCACTGAATTTAAACATGCCTGGGATAAACATAGATCCATCGTAAGATAAAATACAGAAAATAGTATAAGGGCAGACTAGATGGACCATGAGGTCTTTTTCTGCCGTCAGACTTCTATGTTTGTATGTTTTGGGCCCATTTAACCTAAAATGGACACCTAATGTCAAAAATGTCATCAAAAAAGCACAACAAAGAATATTCTTTCTGCGCCAACTCAGGAAGCTCAAACTGCCCAAGTAGCTGCGGATCCAGTTCTACAAAGGAATCACTGAGTCTGTCATCTGCACCTCTATAACTGTCTGGTTCCGTTCTCCAACCCAACAAGACCGACACAGACTTCAGAGGATAATCAGAACCGCAGAAAAAACAATTGCTGCCAAGCTGCTTTCCATTGAGGCAGAATATTGCACAGCAGAACAACTAGACACAAGAACAGATTCTTCCCATCACTCTGCTAAACAAATAATTCCCTCAACACTGTCAAACTGTTTACTAACCCTGCATTACTATTACTATGCATCTTCTCATCATGCCTATCTAAGTACTGTTGAAGCCAGTATCCAACATTGATTTACACTGCTCAAAAAAATAAAGGGAACACTCAAAGAACACATCCTAGATCTGAATGAATGAAATATTGTCATTGAATACTTTGTTCTGTACAAAGTTGAATGTGCTGACAACAGGTGAAATTGATTGTTTATTATTTTTATTTTATTTATTTATTTTGTCCAATACACAATGAGGGTTTTAGTGGATATATATCTATATACACATAGTAAAATACATGATGAAGGTTATAGAGGAGATACTCATAGTAAAATATATCTAAGAAATAATAGAAAAGAAGATAAAGTAATAGAACATATCAATGAAAGAATAGAAGAAGAGATATAGGAATAGAAGAAAGGTATAGGAGATATAGGAGAGCAATAGGACAGGGGACAGAAGGCACTCTAGTGCACTTGCACTCGCTCCTTACTGACCTCTTAGGAATCTGGATAGGTTAACCGTAGATAATCTAAGGGTAAATTGTGGGGGGGTGGGGAATGACACTATGGAGTCCGGTAATGAGTACCACGCTTCGACAACTCGGTTACTGAAGTCATATTTTTTACAGTCCAGTTTGGAGTGGTTAATATTTTAGTTTAAATTAAATTAAATTAAATTGTCAATCAGTGTTGCTTCCTAAGGGGACAGTTTGATTTCACAGAAGTTTGATTTACTTGGAGTTATATTGTGTTGTTTAAGTCAGTGTTTCCCAACCTTGGCAACTTGAATTCTGGTAGTTGAAGTCCAAATATCTTCAAGTTGCCAAGGTTGGGAAACACTGGTTTAAGGGTTCTGTTTATTTTTTTGAGCAGTATATTTATCAAAGGGAAAGGGTGCGATGGCTGAGCAGATAAAGACACTAAGTTTGATGACTGGAAAGCTGACAGCCTGGGTTCAAGACCCAAGTGCCATACAATTGGGTGAGCTGCTCCTGTCCTTTCCCCACCAGCATGCAAATGTAAGTAGATAAATAGGTACCCCTTTGGTGGGAAAGTAACAGCATTCAGTGTCTCTTTGGCATATGGTGGGGTGGGGGGCAGAGAGATCTGTGAGTTTTACCATAGAATTCTGGGAGTTGAAGTCCACAAGTCTTAAAGTTGCCAGTTTTGGGGACCCCTGGTGTATGCCGATGCTGGCCACATGGCCATGAAAAATATCTTCAGACAATGATGGCTCCTTTGGCTAGGAAACAGAGATGAACACTGTCCCATAAGGATGGAGACAATTGGACAGTGGAAACCTTTACCATTTCAAAACAAAAACAATTGCTGTCAACCTGCCTTCCATTGAGGACCTGTGTATTGGAATACGCTCCAAGACCAGGGAAGTACTAATACCACTCTACTATGCCCTGGTCAGACCCCACCTGGAGTACTGCATCCAATTTTGGTCACCTCACTACAAAAAAGACATCGAAACTCTGGAGAAGGTGCAAAAAAGAGCAACCAAAATGATTAGGGGACTCGAAACCAAGACTTACGAAGAGAGATTGAGAGAACTGGGCATGGACAGCCTAGAAAAAAGAAGGTCTAGAGGGGACACGATAGCAGTTTACAGATACTTGAGGGGTTGCCACGGTGAGGAGGGGGTCTCTTTATTCCCCAGGGCACCAGAGGGCCGGACGAGGAACAATGGTTGGAAGCTGACTAAGGAGAGATTCAACCTGGAAATAAGGAAGAACTTCCTGATGGTCAGAGCGATCAACCAATGGAACTGCCTGCCAGGGGAGGTGGTGAACGCCCCAACTCTGGACACCTTCAAGAGGAGATTGGACTTCCATTTGGCTGGGGTGCTGTAGGGTTTCCTGCTCAGGCAGGGGGTTGGACTCGATGACCTAACGGTCCCTTTCAACTCTATTAATAAATAAATAAAATAAATAAAATAAATAAAATAAATAAAATAAATAAAATAAATAAAATAAATAAAATAAATAAAATAAATAAAATAAATAAAATAAATAAAATAAATAAAATAAATAAAATAAATAAAATAAATAAAATAAATAAAATAAATAAAATAAATAAAATAAATAAAATAAAATAAATAAAATAAATAAAATAAATAAAATAAATAAAATAAATAAAATAAATAAAATAAATAAAATAAATAAAATAAATAAAATAAATAAAATAAATAAAATAAATAAAATAAATAAAATAAATAAAATAAATAAAATAAATAAAATAAATAAAATAAATAAAATAAATAAATAAATATTGCACAAGTCAAAAAGAGGGCTGTGAAAATATTTACTGAATCCTGGACATAAACTGTTTCAACTCTTACCATCAAAACGTCCCTACAGAACACTGCACACCAAGACAACTAGACACAAGAACAGTTTTTTCCCAAATGCCATCACTCTGCTAAACAAATAATTCCCTCAATACTGTCGAACCATTTACTACGTCTGCACTATTGTTACTGCTAGTTTTTTCTCACCATTCCTCCCACTCATCTCCTCTCACTCACGACTGTAACTTGTTGCTTGTATCCTTGAGATTTTTATTAATATTGCTTCCTGGTGGCTTATTTGACCCCTATGACAATCATTAAGTGTTGTACCTCATGATTCTTGACAAATGTATATTTTATTTTATGTAGAATGAGAGCATATGCACCAAAGACAAATTCCTTGTGTATCCAATTACACTTGACCAATAAAGAATTCTATTCACTCATCATGGACTTTCTCAGATATGCCCATGTCACACCAACACTCCACAGTCTGCATTGCTTGCTGATCATTTTCCGGTCACAATTCAAAGTGTTGGTTACGACCTATAAAGCCCTTCATGGCATCGGACCAGAATATCTCTGGAACCGCCTTCTGCCGCACAAATCCCAGTGACTGGTTAGGTCCTACAGAGTTGGCCTTCTCCAGATCCTGTCGACAAAACAATGCCGTCTGGCGGGCCCCAGAGGAAGAGCCTTCTCTGTGGCGGCCCCAACCCTCTGGAATCAACTACCCCTGGAGATCAGGACTGCCCCCACCCTCCTTGCCTTTTGCAAACTACTTAAAACCCACCTCTGTCGTCAGGTATGGGGAAATTGATTCCCCCAGGCCGTTCCGTTTTATGTATGGTTTGTTTGGGATGTATGACTGTTTTTTATATTAAAGGTTTTAAACTGTTGTTTTTTATCATTGGATTTGTACTGTGTTTTGTTGTTGTAAGCCGCTCCAAGTCTCCGGAGAGGAGCAACATACAAATCTAATAAATAATAATAATAATAATAATAATAATAATAATAATAATAATGGTCATTAAAGCCACCTTGATCTACAGGCCCATGAAAATCCCCCAGCAACACGAGGCATCGGGAACTAAGCATGTTCATTTCCAGAAAATGAAAGAAGAGGGGGCTGGGGGGGGGGGAAGGAAAGTCCATGAGCTCCTTTCTATTGGTTATTTTGAAGCTCACACTTTGAGGCTTAGAAATGCTCGGCTAGCAGTTGTGAATCGTTGGGGCTGTCCCCAGGAGGATGAGTAAAAGAAACAGAGATGGCCTTAACCGAGCAAGGGGAATTCACAAGGGTTTGGCAGCCCTACTAATACCCTGCTGGGGTCTGCCCTGACATTCTGGTCACAAGTATCAGAGCAAGGTGGTGGCGGCCGGGATGGGATCAGCAAAAGTTTTCACGTCTTCTTTTTTTGTGGTGTACGGAAGGATGGTCTGCAGTTCATCAGCCTGAAGCTGGAAAGCAAGCACTGAACAGGTTGCTTGAGAAGATGACCGACTTCAAGAAGGGCATCGCCATCTCAAAGTCTCTCTTCCTGGATTTTCCTGCACTCAAGGTTCGAAGGAGCACCGGTCTACCGTGAGGTTAGTGGTCTACTCTAAGCCGGCCAGATGTCTCCATAAAATTGCATGTTCTCGCTGGCCCTTTGTGGTGGCTTCCGTTAAGAACGAATCTGTGGAAGGCGGCAGCCAGGGATACTTACCATATTTTTCGGAGTATAAGATGCATCTTTTTCCTCCCTAAAAGAGGCTGAAAGTGTGTCTTATACTCTAAAAGTAGCTTTTTTTTAAGCTTCCCACCCCCCAGCCCTAATTAGGTGCTAACAATCTTCCCAGATCTTACCTTGCAGGTTCTTTCATTGTTACTCTTTGCAAAGAATGTTTCCCAAGCCCTAAATCTTTGCAGGATTTTTTTCATTGCTCTAACTTGCTCCAAATGTTTCTTTCTAGCCCTAAACATATGCTGATGACGTTCCCAGCTCTTACCCACTTGCAAGCTCTTTCATTGTTACTCTCTTTGAAGAATGTTTTTGAAGCCCTAAGTCTTTGTAGTTTTTTTTCTTGCTATACTTGTTCCAAATGTTTCTTTCCAGCCCTAACCATGTGCTAACTATGTTCCCAGCTCTTACCGACTTGCAAACTCTTTCATTGTTACTCTTTGCAAAGAATGTTTTCCAAGCCTTAAGTCTTTGTAGTTTTTTTTTTCATTGCTCTAACTTGCTCCAAATGTTTCTTTCAAGCCCTAATTAGGTGCTAATGATTTTCTCAGCTCTTACTGGCTTGAAAGCTCTTTCATTCTTACTCTCTCTGAATAAGGTTTTTTTTAAAAAGCCCTAACCAGGGGATAAAATAATGTACTGAAGCTGACTAGACTAAGGATGCTAGCCAGATGAATATCTGGTAAGCAGATTCTTTTCCCTATTTCCCTCCCCCAAAACTAAGGTGCATCTTATACTCCGAAAAATACAGTAGTTTTAAAAGCCTTGACAGCCAGCCTTTAATTTCTGTCATTGCTCCCTGCAGCAGAGGAAGTGCTAGCCTTGACCCACTGATCATGCACCCTTCCTTCTTGGCCTTGGAGGAAGGAAGAGCCTCCCGCTCATCATTTGTAGCTGCCAAACCGCAGCTGAGCAGGTGCACTAATGCTTCCTCTCTTGAACCACGTGAATGGAGCACCGTTACACTCAACGGGTTCCACGCTACGCAGATCATCTGCAGTGTTTTTATACCTGAGAAAATGAATGAGTATTCACTTCAGGTGAAGAAGAAAAAGCTGGTACTTGCAACCTTCTGTGTTGTAGTCCTGAAATTTTGGGATGTCAGAAATGGTCTTGGGGGGTTTATGGCTGGAGCGGATACATTGCTCTGTAGCCAGAGAGCTGGGGAATCTGAGAAATGGACAAGCTGTGATTGTTTAATGCAGTTAAACCGAGTTGCCCCATGTGCTGGAACTTCTAGATCTGGATGTAGATACTCTGCACGCAGTTGTATCTACATCCAGAATATCCCACCTACTCAAGGCCTGTTGGGGAAAGGAATAAAGTTTGGGTAAACAGGAGTGGGGAGACTGCAAAGAAAGGTAATATCTCTGTTTAGTTAGAATGTTGTTCTTGTCTCAATTTAATTAAATTTGAATTTATCTTGATCTTATTTCAAATTTAATTTACACACGGAGCTTGAGTTTAGGAGCAAAAGAGGGTTGAATTGTAAGCATAAGCACAATTTAGTCCATTTGCTGGGATTATGAGGGAGGTCTAGTCTTTCCTAAAAAGCCAAAATAGACCTTCTTCCATGCAACCAGATAACTTAAGGCATACATTTTTGGATGTTAATGAAGCTTATAACATGCCTATCCTCCTGAGGAATTTTCAATCCAGGAACTAAACTTGTTCTTTGGCACTAACGGGTGGTTTTATTTTCTCCTTCCAATTTGAATAACCCGCTGAGCAGGCAGGAAGAGCTTAGTGCTTAATGATGGTGCCCTTACTTTGCCAGGAAAAAAACAACAACAATCCCATCATTAATATAATAATTAATAATAATTAAAAACAAAACAGCACATACATACCAAACATAAATTATAATAAGCCTGGGGAAAAGGTGTCTCAAATCCCCCATGCCTGGCGGTATAGGTGGGTCTTAAGTAGTTTACGGAAGACAAGGAGGGTGGGAGCAATTCTAATCTCCGGGGGGAGTTGATTCCAGAGGGCCGGGGCCTCCACAGAGAAGGCTCTTCCCTTGGGGCCCGCCAGACGACATTGTTTAGTCGACAGGACCCGGAGAAGGCCAACTCTGTGGGACCTTATCGGCCGCTGTTTGAAACCCATCGCTGTAATATATTTCAGAATTGCACCATCACTTAGGACAGTGATGGCAAACTTTTTTTCCCCTTGGATGCCAAAATCACCCTATCACATCTGCACGAGTGCCCACACCCACAATCCCCTGCCCCCTTGGAGACCCGCTGGAGGCCAGAAACCACCCATTTACCAACTTCTGGTTGGCCCAGGAGGCCTGTTTTTACCCTCCCCAGGCTCCAGAGGCTTCCCTGGAGCCTGGGGAGGGCAAAAACGCCCTCTCTATCTCCCCGGAGGCCCTCTGGAAGCTGAAAATACCCTCTCAGACCCTCTGTGACAACCGAAAATCAGCTGGCTGGCGTGCACATGCATGCTGGAGCTGAGCTAGGGCAACGGCTCATGTGCCGGCAGATATGGCTCCCCGTGCCACCTGTGGCACCCGTGCCATAGTTTCGCCATCACTGTCTTAGGAAGTCAGCATCCCGTACAAGGTTTTTAGACATGCCAGGGCAAGAACCACTGACTTTCTTTTTTTATTATTTGTTTTTATTTATATTTATTTATTTGTCATACAAATATAGTATTGTATTGTAGTACAGTATATGTTTAGCATAATTAATTAATTAATTAATCATTATATAATAATTGTAGTATGTTTAACATAATATAAGTTTAAAGTAGAGACAGAAAAGATAAAAAGACATTAGGACAGGAACGGTAGGCAAGCCGTCTCTGTTTTTAAACCATGAATGTTTGTTTTGTTTTATTCCGAAAGCAATGGAGAGAACTCCAGATCCTGATGTCAAAAGGCTGCTCAGTAGTTGGTGTAGGATCTGTCCTTTAATACCAACAGCTACATCTGATTACTGGGTCTCCTGTGGCATCGCAGCCTGCTGCCATCTTCGACCTTCGGAACAACTGGGTTTGTCCCTTCCGCAAGTTTTTTTTCCCTACCCGTATGTTTCTCAACCATCCAAGTGTTGGAAGACACACACGTCCATCTGGGTTCAGTTCCAAGTGGGGAGAAAGACCCTAGAAACATGGAGGCTGTTTGGAAGGAGGGTTTAATGATGAACAGGACCACATGGTTTAGAAGTCCTGACCACATGGGGGTGGAGAGTGAGTGTTATTTATACCTTCTCTTGGGCTTTGTGTTAGAATGTTAGAAGGCAGGATTAGACAGATTCATGGATGCCAAGCATATGGATGGTTATTGAAATGGATATCCAAGTGCTGCCTCTATGTTGGTTGAGGCAGGCAGGATTCCCTTGAGTACCACTTGTTGGGGGTCAAGGGAAAGGGAGGGTCTTGCCTTCCCTTTCTGCTCAAGATCCCCATGGACAATTGGTGGGCCACTGTGGGACACAGAATGCTGGACTCGATGGGCTTTGGCCAGATTCATCAGGGCTCATCTTATTTATTTATTTATTTATTTATTTATTTATTTACTTACTTACTTACTTACTTACTTACTTACTTACTTACTTACTTACTCACTCACTCACTCACTCACTCACTCACTCACTCACTCATTCATTCATTCATTCAATTTTTATGCCGCCCTTCTCCTTAGACTCAGGGCGGCTTACAACAAGTTAGCAATAGCACTTTTTTTAACAGAGCAAGGCTTTTGCCCACACAATCCGGGTCCATTATGTTCTTAATGTCTAGATAATATAATAAACTTTCAACAAATTTTAAGCAGAGTTAATGTAGCAATGTGAGTTAGTGAGTCAACGAATCAGGCTTAGTACAAAATAGAACATTATTATATAAACAATAGTAGTTGCACAGTCCAATATTATACATATGTAATTTATTTATTCATTTATTTATTTTATTCATTCGATTTTTATGCCGCCCTTCTCCTTAGACTCAGGGCGGCTTACAACATGTTAGCAATAGCACTTTTTAACAGAGCTAGGCTATTGCCCCCACAATCTGGGTTCTCATTTTACCCTAATCCTAATAATGGCCCTGAGATTCCTGTTCCTGTAGCAAGTGGTAGTAAAATCCCGAATGTGTGCACAGCTGTGCACCCCTGATGCGCCCCCGTGGGATTTGATGCACCCCTGATGCGCCCCCGTGGGATTTGGCTTCTGCACATGCTATTTTTGCCTATTTTTTATAATCACATCCATGGTGCCCAAACATGCCTTTTTTTACAGGCTGCTGCCAGAATGATTGCTGGAACTGGGTATGTCTAGTTTAATGAAGACAAGGACCAGGGGAGATGGGAGAGCAGTGTCCCAGTATCTCACAATAGCTGCCATAAAAAAGAGGGAGTCAAGCTATTCTTTAAAGCACCTGAGGGTAAAACAAGAAGCAATGGGTGAAAACGAAACAATGAGAGAAGCAACTTAGTTCTAAGAAGAAATTTCCTGACAATTAGAACAATTAATCAGTGGGACAGCTTGCCTCCAGAAGTTGTAAATGCTCCAACACTGTAAGTTTTAAAGATGTTGAATAACCATTTATCTGAAGTGGTGTAGGGTTTCCTGGCTAAGTAGGGGGTTGGACTAGAAGACCTCCAAGGTCCCTTCCAGCTGTTATGCTAATTCTAATTCTAAAGTGTCGTGCATCACTGGAACAAACAGGTTGCAAAATGCTATAAAGCTGTGTAATAATTATATTTTTTATTTAGGTACCCTTGTAGATATGTAAACCTTTTCTGTTGCAAAGTTCAGGATGTGCAAATGACACAATGCTGCAATAAATTAACTTTTTCAGAGAATGTTGCTTTGTCTTATTTACTTTCTCAGGCGGTGTAGATACTGTGGGATGTTATTTGAATCTGGCTGGAGCCTTTAATAAAATCGGATTGCATTGGTTACATTCTCATATAGGTATCCTTGTAGATATGACAAGCGAAAGTTCACTCTTCCTTTCTTGCAAAGTACTACATAAACACAGTCCAGGACCTGGCCAATGTGAAAATTGCTCCAATAAATTACTTTTTCAGAAAATATTGCTTTGTTTTAATTTACTTTCCCAGGGCGGTGTAGATCCTGTAGGATGTTAATTGAATCTGGCAGGGGCCCTTAATAAAATAAAACTGGATTGCACTGATCATTCTATGTATTATATGAATTGTTCCACATGTAACACACTTGAAAAAGCTGCTCCTTGTTCATTGCATAGATGGAAACTGAAGAGGGGGAAAAAATCTCTGCACACGCTCAGAGGCGTTATGTCACCCAGACCCGGAAATTGAAAACCGCCTCTCTAGGCGTCCAAATCTCCTTTGCTAGTCTTCAAAGGGGCGGGGCCTCGTCTGATGACGCCACAGCCCCGCCCACAAACAGAGCGCGCGTTGGCCCGTCCGCCGCGCCGTCGCCTAGGTGATCCACAAAACGCCGCGACGCTCGGGCTGCCGCCGCTAGTCGGCTCCCTCCACGCGCAAGCGAGAGCGCGCATGCGCCCTCCGGAGCGCGATGGAGGGGTGCGCGTACCCGGGGGGGGAGGAGGAGGAAGAGGAGGAGGAGCAACAGCGGGAAGGGCCGCCTTACGGCCGCGGCGCCCACTCGTGCTCCTCCCTCATCCGACTCGAGCAGGAGGCCAAGCGCAGGAAGCGGGCGCAGCTGCAGCAGCGCCGGCTCTACACCGTCATGCCAGGTGAGGGACACCCGCAGCCCCCTTTCCATCCATCCCCCCCTCTCCGCGTCCGTTGGAAATAAAGGAGTGACGTCGCCGCGGGAGTGACGTCACCGCAGGAGGCTGGTTGGTCGGCTGGCTCCGCCCCGTTAGGCCTTCCTCTCCTCCCCTTGAAGGGGTGGATTGGCTTTGCTGGTGACTTCTTGTGCATTGTTGGACTCCATTACCCATCTTCCCCGGCCCCTGGAAGATTGTTCCTCACGCCTGTCCCTTTGCTGCCCGGTCCGACCTTACAGGGGTGTTAGGAAGATGCCCCGAGGGGAGGTTCCAGGGAAAACTGCTGGAGGATATCCATTTCCATGTATGGAAATAGTACCATGTACTATTATACATATGTAATGTAATGTAATATATATAATATAATGATACCACCATAACTTCCAGGCTTCCTTTCTACAAATTTTGCATTTTTAAAATCAGTTGTGTTGATCTGGAGCTGTGATGTCCTGCTTGTGGCTTTGCCACATCCTAATTTAACAAAAGAAGGGAGACATGATAGCAGTGTTCCACTATCTCAGGGGTTGCCACAAAGAAGAGGGAGTCAACTTATTCTCCAAAGCACCTGAGGGCAGGACAAGAAACAATGGGTGGAAACTAATCAAGGAGAGAAACAACTAAGAACTAAGGATAAACTTCCTGCTGGAACAATTAACCAGTGGAATGACTTGCCTCTAGAAGTTGTGAATGCTCCAACAGTGGAAGTTTTAAAGAAGAGATTGGACAATCATTTGTCTGAAATATTTTAGGGTTTCCTACCTGAGAAGGGGGTTGGATCAGGAGATCTCCAATGACCCTTCCAACTCTGTTATTCTATATTTATATTCTATTCAAAGTGAAGTTTGTGAAGAGGATGAAACCACCACCACTTAACCAGTCCATCTTCAGGACTGCCCTAAAGGCTTGTTCTTTCTCAGTCTGGTCCAACTGAGCTTCCAGAACTGTGGCTGGAAATAACAAACCCCCTTATTTCGCTTTTATTTCACTCCCCACTCATCCTTTTGCATTGTGCAGTAAAAATAAAACACTGTATATTTTATTTATTTATTTATTATTTATATTTTTATGCCACCCATTCCAATAGGATTCAGGGCGGCTAACAGAATTATGGGTACTAAAAGCAATAAAAATACAACTGATAAGATAGCGATACTATAAATACATAAAAGCCTTAAAAAAAAACCATAGTGATTAAATTGGTGATTCAAAAAGCCATTTTTAACGAGACATTATTGCCCTTCCCACAAACACCCCTGGCATTCTTCTTTTCAAAAATTCATTTTACTTTTCCTTGGGGGGAAAAGTCTCAGAAGGGTTACTTAGACAGTCCTGCCGAGTGTGTTGAGTTGAAAGAGAGCAACTGATGATCAGAAATTACTCATCAGTGTGTATAAATGGAGCATCTGACGTAGCTGCACCCTGGGTATCAGTTACACACCGCTTGGCTGCACACACACAAAATACTGCCCTTGAAAAATTATCCCATCATCTGCTAGCAATCAACTAACTTGCCGGTTCTTCGTATGTTTTAGCTGGAG
This sequence comes from Erythrolamprus reginae, assembly GCF_031021105.1. Taxonomy (NCBI): domain Eukaryota; kingdom Metazoa; phylum Chordata; class Lepidosauria; order Squamata; family Dipsadidae; genus Erythrolamprus; species Erythrolamprus reginae. The sequence goes on from NC_091957.1 coordinate 44,427,614, forward strand.
GTTAAACAAATAAAGACTGGTTGCAGGAATTGGGTATGGCAAGTCTTGAGAGAAAAAGGTCTCAGTGGTTCTCAACCTTTCTAATGCTGCGACCCTTTAATACAGTTCCTCATGGTGTGGCGAATACACAATAATGAAATGATTAAGAAATAATTAGGATTTCAGTTCACCTTAACTTTCACTATACATAGTTTTGGATGTAATGATTTGGAAAGTGAAATAACAAATTAATGAAACTGTCTTTCGATTCTGGTTATTAATGTTTGTATTCTATGTTAGTTGATACAAATAAACCCTGTATGAATATAAGAAACAACAACAGCTAATTTTATTCCATCCTTCCGAGGTGGGTAAAATGAGGACCCGGATTGTGGGGGCAATATGCTGGCTCTGTTAAAATGTGCTATTGCTAACATGTTGTAAGCTGCCCTGAGTCTAAAGGAGAAGGGCGGCATAAAAATCAAATCAAATCAATCAATGAATAAAGGAAGGAATGGATGGATGGATGGATGGATGGATGAATGGATGAATGGATGGATGGATGGATGAATGAATGAATGAATGAATGAATGAATGATGAGTTTTGGAAAACATTTGTGCACTCAAGCTATTTAGTTGGTCACTAAGTATTCAGTATTTCTGGGTTTTTCCCTATCACCATGGCTTGTGTTTTTTTTTGGTTTTTGTTTGTTATGATTTTTAACGCTTTCTAGAAGTCAATTGAAACAAGCTGTTCTTGGCATTGTTGTTATTTAAGATGACAATAACTGAGCATGTTTAACAGAAACAGATGCACAGTGTTAGAAAGTGGCACTAGAGGAGCCTATAAAATAAGTCAATGTATTTATTACAGTTCTACAAGCTCCTCTGTCTACGTCCATCTCTATTAAATTCATATCTTTACAAACAGACTAGCATAATAGAGATAGTATCACTCCTGACAGTCAGCAGTAAATTAGCTTGCAACATTGCATTCTAACCACTGCATGACTGCGGCTAAAATATGCTAAGCTAAAATAGGCTTGACGTCTTTCTGATTTGATTATGATTTATTAATATTTTTGCCCGTGAGCCAAAAACCATTGCTTTCTGGGTGTGTTTTTGTTTTGCAAATGATGTCATTCTCCATCTACTGAATAAATTATGGATGCTAGGACTCTGTCCAAACAGTTGGGTTGGCAATATATAAACCAACGATGTATGTATATAGCTTTAACTGTGTTAATGTATATAGCTTTAACTGTATGCTATTTCTGATTGGTTGATTGCGTTGCAGGTTTCCATAAGAAGGAGCTAGAGATCATAGTTTGCTCTCTCTGATACAATCTCTGATATTTTCTCGGATACGCTTTCTCTCTGTGATTTGGAATACTGTGTTCAGTTCTGGAGACCTCACCTACAAAAAGAGATTGATCAAATTGAACGGGTCCAAAATGGTGGAAGGTCTCAAGCATAGTTCCCTCTAAGATGAGCAGTGAGCAATCGCTCACTTAAAAATCATCATCAACTCAGAGTTTTCCAAACCTGCCCAGAAGCCGAGAGGGAAAGAGTGAGAGGGAAGGAGAGAGAGAGAGGAAGAGAGAGAAACAGATAGAAAAAAGAGAGGAAGGAAAAGAGAAAGAAAAAGAATGGGAGTAAGGAAGAGAGAAAGAAAATCAAAATGTAGTTTGAAACTAGCTCAACTATTTAAGTGGCATTTTGATATTGATAGAGTTGCCCTATTATGAGCTCACTGTTATAGACACACAGTTCAGTATTTTATTTTGAAATTCTCAGGCAAAACAGGGTGGGTTTTTTATTTGTTTGTTTGTTTGTTTGTTTATTTATTTATTTATTTATTTATTTATTTATTTATTATTTTTGTGCCGCCCAGTCCCAAAGGGACTGCCGCTCAGACACTATACTTTTCTGCCCACCCCCCAAAAAAATTAGAGGGAACACTGGTCTCAAGCATATAAAAATCAGGAAAGACTTCATGAACTCAATCTGTATAATCTGGAGGACCGAAGGGAAAGGGGGGACATGATCGAAACATTTAAATATGTTCAAAGGTTAAATAAGGTTCAGGAGGGAATTGTTTTTAATAGGAAAGTGAACACAAGAACAAGGGGAAACAATCTGAAGTTAGTTGGGGGAAAGATCAAAAGCAACATGAGAAAATATTATTTCACTGAAAGAGTAGTAGATCCTTGGAACAAACTTCCAGCAGACATGGTTGGTAAATCCACAGGAACTGAATTTAAACATGCCTGGGATAAACATATATCCATCCCAAGATAAAATACAGGAAATAGTATAAGGGCAGACTAGATGGACCAGGAGGTCTTTTTCTTCTGTCAATCTATATTTCTATTTTTTTATATGCTTTCTTAGACATTCTGGTCTCTGTTGTAGCTAAACTGTTTAAACTTGGTAAGAAGACTTTGCTATTCGATATTCTTTGGACTGTTATTCTGACTATTATGTGTATGACCTGGACTGTTTATCACAGTGGTTCTCAACCTGGGGGTCAGAACCGCTGTTCCCTGTAAGCTGCGCGGCTGCACGGCAGCGTACAGGAAATCAAACTTCAGCGCAGCACTTTCAAGTGCCATGCAGTCTTCAGGACCCCTTTGCGGGGGGGGGGGGGTGTCAGAAGACCATTTTACAGGGGTCGCCTAAGACCATGGGAAAAGACAAATTTCCCATAGTGTTAGGAACTAAACCTTTTATTCTGGCATCTTGGAACATATTTTGACAATCTGACCAATCAGGCGTTTAAAGTGGGGGTGTCCCACTGACCTTCCTGCCAATTAGCTTAAAGCTCTGTTGGGAGAACTGGCACTAGACTTATGGTTGGGGGTCACCACAACATGAGGCACTGTATTAAGGGGTTGCAGCATTAGAAAGGTTGAGAACCGCTGGTTTATCGGATTTTGCTATTTTTTAAAGTAAACTTTAACTCAAGTTAGTGTATCTGTGAGTAGCTGAGTAATTATTCATAACTATTTATTTATTTAATTGGGTTTGTATGCCGCCCCTCTCCGGGGACTCGGGGCGACTCACAGCATATACTAATACAGAGAACAATAGTAAGCAATCCAATTAATAATACATTTAAAACAATTCATTTAAAAATTCTAATTTTACCATTACCATTCATTCGACAATCATACTAAAACATTCATTGGTCAGGGGGGAAGATTTAAAAAAAACTACTTTCATAAACGTTTCCATGTGCATATTTTTGTTATTCAACAATTACTTTGCACATACATTAACAATGGGTAACAATGTATGGATGAGAGCAGTGTCTGAAAAGACCTCCAAGGTCTCTTCCAGCTATATTCTGATAGATTGATTGATTGAATTGCATTTGAGAAAGTACATTTCCGCCACGACACTTCTTTTTGCATTTTTGCTGCAAAGTAAACTCCCTTTTCCTGTAAGTCATCATTATTTTTCTCCCCGCCCCACCTTTATGATTATGGTCTGATTTTATTTTTAGGGAGGCTAAGCAGTGAGGACGATGTGCTGGACCTGTCTGAATACACCAAGAATCAACCGTGGTGGCGCAAACTCTTTGGGCAGAGTTCATCTTCCAACGAGGAAAAATACAACGTGGCCACCCAGCTGGCGATTGGGGGCGTCACAGGATGGTGAGGCCGTTCTGCGTGCAGGTTGTGCTTGGATTGAACCTGGTCCTGGAGAACCGGTAGCAGAAATTTTGAGTAGTTCAGAGAACCGGCAAACGCCACCTCTGGCTGGCCCCAGAGTGGGGAGGGAATGGGGATTTTATAGTATCCTTCCCATCAGAACCATGTCGTCAGCGTATAGAAGGATGTTAATATGTCTGTTGAGGATCTTTGGCATGTGCAGGTCTGTGGAATGGAGAAATCCTGGAGTGTCATTGACATAAAGGTTAAACAACGTTGGGGCCAAGATGCATCCTTGTCTGACTCCTTTGTAGGTGGGGATGCTCTGAGTAAGAGAGCCACTGACCCCAGTACTGACTTTCAGACATGTGTTTGTGTAGAGGGCCTTTATCAGGAATAGTAATCTGGGTTCCATGTTTAACTTGGCCAGCTTCTTCCATAAGATGTCTCTGTTTATAGAGTCAAATGCTGTGCTAAGGTCTATGAAAGAAGTAAATAAATGTTTGCCATCAGTTGTATATTTGGTAATAAGATGATGTAACACAAAGCAGTTATCTATTGTAGAATGTTCATGTCTGAACCCGGCCTGTTCTTCCCCAATTATATTTTTCTCAATTACCCAGTCCTCTATTTTCCTCAAGAGATGTTTTGCATACATCTTACTTAAGAATATTTTATATCAGTATCTTAGATTTGTTTAATATAATCCTTTGCACGAGTTATATTCTCATGTTTTACTACTTAATTTTAGCTTATTATACTGCATTTTAACTTATTATTTATTCAAATTCCCTCTATTTTAGCCAATTTTATTGTATTTTAACCAATCAGAGTTTTATGACGACCGATGTGGTCCTTTTTCTCGCTTTGATATGGTCGATTGACTAATCAAATAAAGTTGATATAGATAGATAGTATCCTTCCCCTACCACGCCCAGCAAGCCACGCCCACAGAATTGGTAGGAAATTTTTTTGAATTTCACCCCTGGATTGAAGGATGGGTGACAGATAAGATCAACCAAGCGGTGTCATAATTCTTGGAGTTTGAATATCCACTTTTAAAAACAACAACAACAGATAGATCCTTTGCTGATGATTTAAATCATCAGTTTGGGGGATTTTGTATGTTTTTGTGTCTTCAAGTCAGTGTTTGACTCTATTGATTTTCTGGACTGTTCCTTGCAGGGTTTTTTTTAAGGGTTTTAAGAAGTAATCTGCCCTTGGGTCATCCTTCTTAGAGCTGATAGAGGGGGACTGGCGCAAGGTCATCCTACTGACTTTGAATCTAGAACTCGCTGTCTCCTGGTGATTGGCCCAAAGTCGCTCAGCCAGCTTTCACGGCTAAGGCAGGACTAGAATTCCCAATCCCCTGGTGGTCACCTAGCAGGATTTCAGTCTCCTAATGATAAATACATTATGACACCCAGCTGGTTTTCACGCCTACAATGGCACTAGAACTCCCAGCCCACTAGTGATAATTATATTAGGTCACCCAGCTGGCTTTTGTGCCTAAGGCGGCACTACAACTCCCAGCCCACTAGTGATAATTATATTAGGTCACCCAGCTGGCTTTCGTGCCTAAGGAGGCATTACAACTCCCAGCCCACTAGTGATAATTATATTAGGTCACCCAGCTGGCTTGCATGCCTAAGGCGGCACTACAACTCCCAGCCCACTAGTGATAATTATATTAGGTCACCCAGCTGGCTTTCATGCCTAAGACGGCACTACAACTCCCAGCCCACTAGTGATAATTATATTAGGTCACCCAGCTGGCTTTCATGCCTAAAGCAGCACTACAACTCCCAGCCCACTAGTGATAATTATATTAGGTCACCCAGCTGGCGTTCGTGCCTAAGGCAGCACTACAACTCCCAGCCCACTAGTGATAATTATATTAGGTCACCCAGCTGGCGTTCGTGCCTAGGATGGCACTAGAACTCCCAGCTGACTTTCATGCCTAAGGTGGCACTAGAACTGACGATAATTATATTAGGTCACCCAACTGGCTTTCAGACGGCACTAGAACTCATAGTCTCCTGCTGATTGGTCCAAATTCACCTAATTAGCTTTCATGCCTAAGGTGAAAATCTTGGTGTTTGGCCCAGTTTTCATGCCCAAGATGGGACTTCAGTCTCCTTGGGTTCTCAGCTGGTACCCAAACCACTATATCAAAATGATTCTCATCTAGCCTATTTGACCCTCTCTGTTTCGTTTCGCAGGTGCACTGGATTCATCTTCCAGAAGGTTGGCAAATTAGCAGCGACTGCAGTGGGAGGTGGCTTCTTCCTGCTCCAGGTTGGTTTGTGTCCATCCTGGGCTTGGGGAGTGGTCATAATGAATCTGCCTTCAGCCAAAGCTTCACCCTCTTGTTTTAATCTCATGGGAGCAGTGATAGTAGTCATAATCTTATTTTAATTGTAATTTTAAAGCAAAATCCTAAACCTAGGCAAGAAAAACCTTATCGGCCGCTGGGATTCGTGCGGTAGACGGTGGTTCCGGAGGTATTCTGGTCCACTGCCATGTAGGGCTTTAAATTAGTATCGGAATGGCCGAAACGTAACAAACATGGCTCTGCTAATAAATCGAACCTTTTGGGTGAGAATTGGAGTGGATTCTGATTTATTTCTCAGGTGCTATTTGGGGTGTTAACATACAGGGTGATATCCTTTGGAACTGCCTGCAAGGGTCAGGGGATTTGAGATCTTGTTTTACAGAAGGTTCTGGGCAGAAAATGTCTGCCTGGCGTGCCATTTGAGTCAAACTGGGGAAATGAGCCCAATGTCCAGGAAAACCTGGTTTTACGTGCAAACCTTGGTTTCATGAAACTTCTCCCTCCTCCTCCAGCTTGCAAACCACACGGGGTACATCAAGATTGACTGGAAGATGGTTGAACGAGACGTGAGCAAAGCTAAGAAGCACCTGAAGTTTTCTAATAGCACCTCCAACAAGCTGACACCAGAGATAAAGAGCCAATTTGATGAGGTGAGACTGAGGGGCAAACCTGTGAAAATTTTGGAGGGCTGATTGCTGGGGTGCGAGTGAGAAAAAGCAGAATGATTATGCAATAGAGAAGGAGAGGCAAAGAATTAGGGTTAGCAATCTGCATTCCTCCCAGGGCTGTGTTTTCCTTCTTTGCTAAGTAAAAATTGCACAGTTGTAGAAAATCAGTGGCACAGTTTTCTCTACTATAAAGATACTCAGACACGTCAACGAATGTCCTAAAAGAGTTTCAAAAACTCTCCTTCCCAAATCTGTATAGAGAGGACTACACACCAGTATTGTCACCTTCTCCTCAAAGCAACTTTAACCCGGATTTTGGGGGCAATAGCCTAGCTCTGTTAAAAAAGTGCAATCGCTAACATGTTGTAAGCCGCCCTGAGTTTAAGGAGAAGGGCGGCATAAAAATTGAATGGATGGATGGGTGGGTGGGTGGGTGGGCGGGCGGGCGGGCGGGCGGATAGATAGATAGATAGAGAGATAGAGAGATAGATAAATCAATCAATCAATCAATCAATCAATCTCTGGATATCCACAGCATAGGGATATCCTCTGGATCACCGTTTGAGGAATCCACTAAATTAGACAGCACTCAGTAGTTTTGCTCAATTCCCTTTGTTAGCTTTTGGGATCTTTGCTCCTCCAAAGAATATGATCTGTTCTGGGTCCTATTCTTTTTAATATGTTTGTGAGTGACATAGGGGAAGGTTTGGTAAGGAAGGTTTGCCTATCTGCTGATGACTCTAAAGTGTGCAACAGGGTTGATATTCCTAGAGGCGTCTGTAATATGGCAAAAGATTTAGCTTTACTAGATAAGTGGTCAAAGCAATGGAAACTGCAGTTTAATGTTTCCAAATGTAAAATAATGCACTTGGGGGAAAAGGAATCCTCAATCTGAGTATTGTATTGGCAGTTCTGTGTTAGCGAAAACTTCAGAAGAGAAGGATTTAGGGGTAGTGATTTCTCAAAATGGGTGAACAGTGCGGTCAGGCGGTAGGGAAAGCTGCATAGCTAGAGGTATAACAAGCAGGAAGAGGGAGATTGTGATCCCGCTATATAGAGCGCTGGTGAGACCACATTTGGAATAATGTGTTCAGTTCTGGAGACCTCACTTACAAAAAGATATTGACAAAATTGAACGGGTCCAAAGACGGGCTACAAGAATGGTGGAAGGTCTTAAGCATCAAACTGATCAGGAAAGACTTCATGAACTCAATCTGTATAGTCTGGAGGACAGAAGGAAAAGGGGGGACATGATCGAAACATTTAAATATGTTAAAGGGTTAAAAAAGGTTCAGGAGGGAAGTGTTTTTAATAGGAAAGTGAACCCAAGAACAAGGGGGCACAATCTGGGGTGAGTTGGGGGCAAAGATCAGAAGCAACGTGAAAAAAATATTATTTGACTGAAAGAGTAGTAGATGCTTGGAACAAACTTCCAGCAGACTTGGTTGGTAAATCCACAGTAACTGAATTTAAACTTGCCTGGGATAAACATAGACCCATCCTTAGATAAAATACAGGAAACAGTATAAGGGCAGACTAGATGGACCATGAGGTCTTTTTTCTGCCATCAATCTTCTATGTTTCTACAAAGAATGCAACCTCAGCCCCCTGTAAACGTTTCCTTTCTCACTTCCAGGCCGTCAGTTTTCTGAAGAGGAACGTTCTGCTATCCGGAGGCTTCGTCGGTGGCTTCTTGCTGGGCATGGCTTCTTAGGAATCCCACCCAATCTGCCTTTTCCACCGGTTTGGTCTTACAGCCGACCTCCCGCTTGGTTCCTCCGCTGCCTGATTTAGCCCGGCTGAAGCATTCAGCCTCCTGACTGGCCTTTTTGTTTTTTTAACACCTGCAAAGTAGCATCCGGAAACACTGCCGCTAGCCTTCTCCCTATCCCCCCCATCCCCAATTCAATCCTTCTTTTTAATTCGATGCTGGAGGGAAGTTGGATCGATCTTCAAGATGCATTCGATCCCTGCTCAGATGCCAAAATCTGCAGAATTCCCCTTTGCTCCTACACATTTATTTTTTTCCTCTCCCTTTACTGGCGTAACCTAGACAACTTAACTGTGGAAGGACCCATAGCACCTGCTTATGTGTTCGTCTTCTTATTAAGTGTCGAGTATCTCCTAGCAAACCCAGGAAGCAACGCAAGTCAGACGAGAATGTATCGTGAAATAACTGCCATCCAGAAATGGCTGCTGCTTCCTGGCTTCCCAACAAAGCCCGTGCCTGCGAGCGACAGCTTCTTGTACTCACTCATCCAAGTTTTTTTTTATAATTTATACTACAAGATTACTGGAATAATCTGTGGAAACTTTTGACTCTTGCTGTGTGGGATTCTCTATAGTCCTCTTTGTCTAACCGGAGGGCCTGGAAGACTCTGTTAGCGCTGCCTTGCAAGGAAAACATCTTAAAACCAGGTTCTCTGTGGTGGAACGGCTGCAGGATTAAGAGTCTGACGTTTGCAGCTGGATAAATTTGAGTCTTGGTAGCAACTGCTAGTGAATCCCAGGAGTGGAATTAATGTGGATGGTGGGATGCAGGTTGAAAAGGGAGCTGGGTAGGTTTGTTTATGCCCTGAGCTCTGCGTAGGAGAATTAACTTTAGCCCAGAGCAAAACCAGCCAAATTCTGGGCTCCGTTGCCTGAAGTTTGTTTCCCTTTATAGGAATGGTGATATTGAGCAGAAAGATTATTGCTTTGGCTGTGCTTTCTCCTGAAGTTCTTGCCATCGTATCTGTGAGATAGCGACAATCGCTGATAGAGCTGTCATCCTTTTTTTCCCCACTTCCTATAAATGCACACATTGTTGAATAATACAAGTTTTCTTGGCCTGGAACCTCTTTCATTGGTTTTCACAGGTAGTAACTCTGTGCTGTAAAAGCTTACACCGTCCCGAGAGTGTTTTCAGCAATAGCAATAGAATTTACACCTTCGATGCCGCGCTGCGGTGCCTACAAGGTAGAAATAGTATTCGCATATTGCCCCCAACAATGTGGGTCCTCATTTTAGCAACCTCAGAAGGACGGAAGGCTGAGTCAGCCTAGAGCCCCATGAGGATCGAACTCCTGGCAGTGGGCAGAGTCCGCTTGCAATGCTGCATCCTTACCACTGCGCTATCAGGGGATTATTATTATTATTATTATTATTATTATTATTATTATTATTATTGGATTTGTATGCTGCCCCTCTCCGGAGACTCGGGGCGACTAACAGCAGTAATAAAACAGCATATGATAATAATCCAATACTAAAAACAGTTAAAAACCCATTATTATAAAAACCAAACATACATACAGACATACCATACATAAAATTGTAAAGGCCTAGGGGGAAAGAGTATCTCAATTCCCCCATGCCTGGGGGCAGAGGTGGGTTTTAAGCAGCTTATGAAAGGCAAGGAGGGTGGGGGCAATTCTAATCTCTGGGGGGAGTTGGTTCCAGAGGGCCGGGGCCGCCACAGAGAAGGCTCTTCCCTTGGGTCCCGCTAGCCGACATTGTTTAGTCAACGGGACCCGGAAAAGACCCACCCTGTAGGACCTAACTGGTCGCTGGGATTGGTGCAGCAGAAGGCGGTCCCTGAGATAATCTGGTCCGGTGCCATGAAGGGCTTTATAGGTCATAACCAACACTTTGAATTGTGACCGGAAACTGATTGGCAACCAATGCAGACTGCTCAGCAATCTTCTCTTGGCGTGGATCGAAAACTCAGGTTTCCGATGGATGCTCTAACTCAGCGGTTCTCAAACTTTCTAATAACACAACCCCTTAATACAGTTCTTCATGATGTGGTGAACCCCAACCATAAGTCTAGCGCCAATTCTCCCAACAGAGCTTTAAGCTGATTGGCAGGAAGGTCAGAAGGACACCCCCACTGAAAACGCCTGATTGGTCGGATTGTAAAAATATGTTCCAAGGCGCCTGAATAGAAGCTTCAGTTCCAAACACCATGGGAAATTTGTCTTTCCCCCTGGTCTTAGGCGACCCCTGTGAAACGGTTGTTCGACCCCCAAAGGGGTCCCAACCCCCAGGTTGAGAACCACTGCTCAACCAAACCATGAGCCTTGAGCCAAGTTTCAAAAGAAATCCAGTTATTTATTAGGAGCAACATGTCAGCACGTACCCAAGTGTAGGTAGGTATGCCCTATGTAATTTACGACCCAATTATGAACCTGTTTCCCTCCTCCTCCCAGGGTGTGTCATAAATCACTTTCTAAAATGGAGGACTTTTGCAGGCTGTAGATATCATGTGTTTTTAATAGGAGAGTGATCCCAAGAACAAGGGGGCACAATCTTGAGGTTATTTGGGGAAAAGATCAGAAGCAACGTGAGAAAATATGATTTGACTGAAAGAGTAGTAGATGCTTTGAACAAATTTCCAGCAGACGTGGTTGGTAAATCCACAGTAACTGAATTTAAACATGCCTGGGATAAACATAGATCCATCCTAAGATAAAATACAGGAAATAGTATAAGGGCAGACTAGATGGACCATGAGGTCTTTTTCTGCCATCAGTCTTCTATGTTTCTATGTCGATTCCAACTTATCGCGGGAGGGAAACAGATCTCGTAAAGTTGGAATTGATGTAACTTTTTGAGGGAGTCCCACAAATTGTTTTCCTGCACACAACGGCAAGAAATGTGACAGAACCAGAAATTGTGTTAGCAAAGAAATGCTTGGGGGAAACGAAGGCATCTGGGCGGTGGTGGGTAAACTGCTTGTTAAATTATTTGAATCCCATTATTGGTTTTAGGAGACGATTCTGACCATAAACTTCCAAATCTGGGAGGCAAGATATTTTTGCTACGGTGTTGAGCTGTGGAATTCATCTTAGCATTTTTTTTTAAATTTAAAGGAATCGCCTTCCAAAATTTCCCCAGCTGGTATACCTGGGCAGTCCATATATGTCTTTAAAGTTGCCAAGTTTGCAAAACACTGAATAATGGCCTTTTTTCTAGTTGTTGAGCAAAGATTAAGGTTATATCTGTGGGAGTGTATATATTCATATGTGTCTTGTTCTTGCTCCTCAAAGGAAATTGATGGTTGATGTAGTCCTTGGGCAGTAGAATTCTCAGTTCTCGCAAGACCGGTTTCAACAGTTACAAAGATCCTCTGGATTTTGGTGAATTTCATTGAGACCAACGGCCAGTCTTAAGGTTTTTATTATTTGTTGGGAGATGCCTAAAATACTTGCCGTGCTAGGGAATCCTTTAAACGCAAGAGGGAGCTTGAATAAGCTGACTGAGCTATTGGGAAACATGAGAGATTATAACTTCACCCTTTGGGGATAAAGAACTGAGGCAGGAGGAAAAAAATATTTTAAAAGCATTTATGTAGAAGGCATTCAACTGGCAGCTCTTTTATGCAGCACTTTGGATTCAGTCATCTGTTTAAATGTTTTTAAAATATTTTTCCCCCTGCAGGAGCATGAATGGCCCACTTGTCTACAACATTTTAAAACAGATACACCTTTCTCCTAGAATCGCAAAACTATTACCGTTGCTTGGTGTTGCAGTTGCTGTATATAACATATCTATCCTGAGGCACCTTTGGAGACTGAAGTTAAAACACTACAAAAACTGGGTCAATTTTAATTAACCTGAGTGGGGCACAGTTGCAAAACTGAATTCAAATCCTATCGACCCTCTGTGTCAGTCTTGGAGGAATCTAAAGTTTTTATACAATAGTCAAATGTTTTGAAGTGAGAATTAAATGGTTTTGAAGAGTCTCTTATTTATTCAATCTATATGCCGTCGGATCTCTTGGAAAATGGAAAATCTCTTGTAAGTTGGGGGCAGGGGGGGTTCATGCATTTTTTGAATTAAGCCTAGAAGAATTAAAAGGAAAAGTTTAAAAGGCTTATGATTGTAATTATTCAGAATCATTTTGTCTCGTGGGGCCGTTGATGTTTGATGAATCGTGGGCAACCTGATGCTTTGCTAATTAGTTAATATGATTAGTTAATGATCAAGGATTCTTGGAATTACTGCCTCCCAAGAAACTAGAAAGCATCATATTGACAAGAGTTGTTGTAGGCTCTGTCAAACAGTGGATCTATTTCAGATACATGACTCTCAGTACATTCATTTTTAGTAATTCCAGGCTGCATATATAGTATTCTATCGGAAATAACATTTTCCTGAGCTGGGAAAATTCACTGGTCTATCCAGCTCTGTATAGAAACATAGAAGACTGACGGCAGAAAAAGACCTCATGGTCCATCTAGTCTGCCCTTATACTATTTTCTGTACTTTATCTTACAATGGATATATGTTTATCCCAGGCATGTTTAAATTCGGTTACTGTGGATTTACCAACCACGTCTGCTGAAAGTTTGTTCCAAGGATCTACTATTTCAGTAAAATAATATTTTCTCATGTTGCCTTTGATCTTTCCCCCAACTAACTTCAGATTGTGTCCCCTTGTTCTTGTGTTCACTTTCCTGTTAAAAACACTTCCCTCCTGAACCCTATTTAACCCTTTAACATATTTAAATGTTTCGATCATGTCCCCCCTTTTCCTTCTGTCTTCCAGACTATACAGATGGAGTTCATGAAGTCTTTCCTGATACGTTTTATGCTTAAGACCTTCCACCATTCTTGTAGCCCGTCTTTGGACCCGTTCAATTTTGTCAATATCTTTTTGTAGGTGAGGTCTCCAGAACTGAACACAGTACTCCAAATGTGGTCTCACCAGCGCTCTATATAAGGGGATCACAATCTCCCTCTTCCTGTTTGTTATACCTCTAGCTATGCAGCCAAGCATCCTACTTGCCTTTCCTACCACCCGACCACACTGCTCACCCATTTTGAGACTGTCAGAAATCACTACCCCTAAATCCTTCTCTTCTGAAGTTTTTGCTAACACAGAACTGCCAATGCAATACTCAGATTGAGGATTCCTTTTCCCCAAGTGCATTATTTTACATTTGGAAACATTAAACTGCAGTTTCCATTGCTTTGACCATTTATCTAGTAAAGCTAAATCATTTACTATATTACAGACTCCTCCAGGAATATCAACCCTATTGCACACTTTAGAGTCATCGGCAAATAGTATTGTCAAATGTATGGCCTTGAACTGTAACTCACATGGATTCTGGCTATGCTACCGTTTCCCCGAAAATAAGACGTACCCCGAAAGTAAGGCATTTAAAAGGTTTGCAGAATTTGCTAATATAAGGCACCCCCCCCCCCCCCCCCGAAAATAAGGCGTAGTCAAGTTTACATAAGGTATGGTGGAAAAACATACAGTACCATTCAAAGCTGTTCATAGTGGTACCGTAATAATGTGCCTCCCCCTGCTGGCCCCTTCCATCGCTTTGTACCGTCCAGTACAGCAGACACAGTCTGCTGCTGTCTCACCACCATTACAGTCTCCACTACAGTGCGTAGACCATAGTTCCTCTGGTGGCCGGAAGCTGCAATAGCGGGAGTATACTGTTGTACCATATAAGTTCCGTCATTTGTGTGTGTGGGTGCCATACTGACAGGTACCATACCGTAATCAGTGTACCGTACGGTACACTTTCTTTGGGGGTGTCAGCTTTTCTGCCTGTGAATTTGTCTTATTTGAGAAATATAAGGCACCCCCCGAAAATAAGAGGTAGCACAATTTTTGGAGCAAAAATTAATATAAGACAGTGTCTTATTTTCGGGGAAACACGGTAGGTATAAACCAGCCTCTATCTGGTTTATTACTGAGCTAACAACAGGAAGTACCATTCTAGAGCATTTTCGATTTTACTTGGAAAAGCTAGAGAATAAGATGGGAGCCTCCTATTTGGAAACCCAGCACCATCCTGATGTGCTAAATAACCCCTCCCTGCAATATATATATGGAGGATTTTGTGGTTTGACTTCAGCTACTGAATGTTTGCTGACAACAGTCATCGGATTTGAATAAGGGATTCTCTTGGGAATTTTGCATTTCTCAGTGACTTAAGAATTACTACCGTGTTTCCCCGATAGTAAGACCCCCCCGATTGTAAGACATATGGGGGGTTTCAGGGGGGTTGGCTAATATAAGCCATACCCCGAAAGTAAGACATATGTCTTACTTTCGGGGAAACACGGGGGTATTGCGGGGGGGGGAGCCCTGGGTCTTCCCCGCTGCACACGCTTTCTCGACGGGGAAGGAGGCTGAACCGCAGATATAACATTGGGAAGAAGGTGCAAGGAATCGCGCGAGGGGGGGATAGCGGCGGTGGTTTGGATTAAGCGATCGTAATCCCCCAAAAGGACGAACTCCAGCCTCGGAAGGCCAATGAACCGATGGCTATGAAATTAAGGCTTTTCTTTGAGAGAGAGAGAGAGAGTGGGGGATAGTCGGAGCGCTAAAGACCAGGGCAGAGAAAGCGCGAGCTGCATGCGGGAGAAGCGGAGGAGGAATCAGGCAAGCCGAGTCCGTTCCGGGTTTTGCTTACAGCCCCGGGCATTAGCAATAGCAGCGGCGGCAGGAGAGGCAGCCCTTTGCAATGTGGTCCGCCTGTCTCGGCACTTGCAGAGCGAGGATGTAGAGGTGGGTTTGCGGAGGAATTGCTGGCGGGGAATGGAGCGAGGGAGGGCAGGGGAGGGATTCCCATTCGGCTTGCCTGATTCCTCCTCCGCTTCTCCCGCATGCAGCTCGCGCTTTCTCTGCCCTGGTCTTTAGCGCTCCGACGACGACTATCCCCCACTCTCTCTCTCTCTCTCAAAGAAAAGCCTTAATTTCGTAGCCATCGGTTCATCGGCCTTCCGATGCTGGAGTTCATCCTTTTGGGGGATTACGATCGCTTAATCCAAACCACCGCCGCTATCCCTTCCCTGGGTCTTCCCCGCCGCCCACGCAAAGGGGAAACCCCAATCTTCGCCTCCTCGCTGCTGCGCCGCTAAAAGGACCCTTTCAATTTTTTTTCCAATGTAAGACATACCCCCATAGTAAGACATAGGAGGGCTTTTGGGGGTTAAAAAAAAGTAAGACACTGCCTTACTATCGGGGAAACACGGTATAAGATGAGAAAGTTACTTTGTCTTGTCTTCGGCATAATTCTGTCCCAAGAAAGGCGATTCAAAACATAGGTTTATTCTCTGGGGCTTTAAGTATCAAAAACTACGGTGCCTAAAACACGATTTGAGTATTGCCCACAAGATCATATGCTGCAACGTCCTACCGGTCAATGACTACTTCAGCTTCAACCGCAATAACACAAGAGCACGCAACAGATTCAAACTTAATACGAACCGCTCCAAACTTGACTGTAAAAAATATGATTTCAACAATCGAGTTATCGAAGCGTGGAACTCATTACCGGACTCAATTGTGTCAACCCCTAACCCCCAACATTTCTCCCTTAGACTCTCCACGATTGACCTCTCCAGGTTCCTAAGAGGCCAGTAAGGGGTGTACATAAGTGCACTGGTGTGCCTTTCATCCCCTGTCCAATTGTCTTTCCTTTCTTTCACCTATCATATATATTCTCTTCCTTTCATATATCCTTTCCTCTAAGTTCACTTTTACCCTTATATATATTACCACGTCTATTTTTCTTCCTATGTATTTGTGTATTGGACAAATGAATGAATGAATAAATACCCTTGTATTGATTGAGTATTTATTGAACTGCAACAGGGTCAGAATCTCATTCCACCAGCTTTGCTAAAAGCCTGCTTATGGTATACACAACATTGCAGTTATTTTGTGATGATTTCAACACTTGATACAGAACAGCGAGAGTTGTAAAGGGTGCTCATTTGATTCAGCCTAAATTGGGGGCGGGGTGAAGAGGGAAGAGGTGCTACACATAACATTCTTATTCCCGTCATAGAAATGCGATTTCATCTGCATCAATAGCAAAACGTTGAATTTCAGAAAATAATACTAGCAACTCTGGCTTTCCACAAAAGTGCCTATTGCTTTACAAATAGGGAAAGGAGGCCACACAGCACACAACGTAGCTATCCCTGAAAATCAGCTGCTTCTACCACAGCGTGACATTAAAACGATATTGTGCAATTGGATTCGGCCGCTACTGAATCAAAAGCCCAGAGGTCTCAACTTTGCCAGCGAAAAACGGGCACCTCGGGAAACTCTACTGTTGAGCTAAAACACTGGCACTCTGGGTTTTAGTTGTCTGCTCGCTGCTAGGGATGACGACTTCGCGAGCGTAAAGTCTTTGCGTTTCAACAAAGGACGTAACTTACATGTACCACACGTAAACGAGATATGTCTTGGAATTTGACGCCCAGCAAAAAACAGGCTGGATTTCACCTTCCAATGGAATATTGCTCTTCTGGATAACAGAACAAAGAACACAGACTAGTCACAAATCAAGGCATTCTACTCCAAACTACTTTACAATAAGGCTACAGCAGTAACATCGTTTGGACAACAAAAGTGCTAGGGGCTCTACTCTTCGGCCGACGACGGGCTGTTGTTGTCTTCGGGTTTCCGTCGGGGCCTGGAGGAAGAGCCGGCTTGCGTCGTGGGAGTAGCCCTCCCATGCAAGAGAACAGATTGAGGTATAGCGCGGTAGCTACGTAGGTGGCAGGTAAGGCTGCTCGGCCCTGCCGGAGAAATGGGCTTCCTCAGGGCTGCAGAGTGGGGGATTGATCGGAATCCGGTACCTGCTTCTCTCTCTCTTTTCCCTCCCGTTGAAAGCCTGAACAAGAGAGGGATACGCCCTTAGGGTACTGGGCGCAACACCGTCTCATCTCCTGGAAGACCGCTTCACATTTAGATTCCAAGTACTTGTTTGCTGCAATGAAAGAAGAAAGACCAGCGGTGAAAGAATGGAAGATAGGCAGGCAGAATCCCCTTCAAAATAGGCCTATAACCAGAAATGAACACTGTTGTGGTTAGCTCTGGCCCAGCTCCTGCCCCAAGGACTGTGGATGTGGGGGAGACATCCACATGCTGCAGGCCTGTTTTTCCCCCGGTGGAATCTGCTGATGAAGGCTCCTCTGACCAAGAAGACATGAGTGACAGGGAGGAGGAGAGTGTGGCAGACAGCTCAGAAGGAGATCAATTATCTAGCTCCTCCTTGGATTCGGAACAAGAGTTAATGATACAGCCACGCATGCGGAGAGCGATGCATAGGCAACAACAACTGAGAGATTATTATCAAAGAAAATGAGGCCACCTGTGGTTGGGTGGGGCTGTGGTCATTAGTGAGGCTGCTATAAATAGCAGCCTGTGGGTTTGGCCATTGTGGAGGATTATCTGATCGTTGTGTTTCGTGACTGCTTTACTGACTTTGACCTTTTTTGTGCTGCTTTTTCCCCACTTTGAAACTAAACCAGAGCAAAGTGTGTTTCACTTTGTGAAAGAAGAAGGACTGTGAATTGCCTCACAGCTGCAAGCTAAGTATCACAGAACTGATAAGGGACTTGTACAAATTACCAGTTTGTTTGGAGACGAGGGCTTAGGTTAAGTGAATTTTCCTTATAAAGAACATTGTTTTGAATTTTCAAACGTGTGTGTGTCTAAAATTTGTACCTGTGAATTTTTGGGAGGAATCTACCAGAGAGCCCGACGGAACAAACACACTCCATGTAATTTCCAAAAGATAGTAGAGTAGAAGAGAATAGAATAGGATATAGGACAGGACAGGACTAATTTAATCTAATTTCCAAAAGATAGGCTAGGATAGGGAATAGGACAGAGAGCAGAGGAGACGAGAGGAGAATGGAATGGAATGAAATAAATAGGAATAGAATAAAATAGGAATGGAATAGAATTGAATTGAATAGGAAATAGGACAGGACAAGACTAATTTAACACTATAAAATTAAGAGAAGCCACTTACCTTGCAAACATTTTTGGATTTCACAGGCATGTTTCTTACAGGGGTCTTTTGCAGCCATAACCAAGGAACTAGGAAGATCAGAATGGAAAACATTATCCTGGCAAAATAGAGGGCCAAAGTTCCCAAGGCCCTATATAAAAGAATCATCTCCCCCACCCCTCCAAATCATTGATCTGGAATCTGGTCATAGAGGATTCAGCTAGTCAAGGATTTTCTTAATCCTCTTTTAAGACCATTGTCTTGCTCGTGGAAAGGGTCAGCTGTCAGTCTCCCACATGCCACCCGAGAGAAGCTGGCGGAGTCCAGGTCAGTTCTGCCTTCCCCAGAGCTTGCTAAGCAAGAGACAACATTGGATGGAGAAAGTTCAAGAAGGACTACAATGCGCTAACCTGGTTTGCTTAAATCCAGCTTGCCAAAATAAATGTCTCTGATGGATTCATGCAACAAAAGCAAAAGCCGACATTAGAGTAAATAGCTTCGTATCATAGACTAAGTGATAATCTAAATTTCTTTAGCTTAGTGTGATAAATACTAAGGATCTCCTTGAGTAGATCCTGAGCGTTATCAATTGGTAAGCTGTAGGCTCCTGTCCCAAATATCAGAATGACATTTAGAAAGACACATTGGCACCATCTTCCCTTAGTACAAACAATGGTTAAACGTGTCGGATAATTAACGCACTCAAAGGATGAAAACTAAAGTACTTAAAGGATTGCATGCATTGAAGGAATGATGTTGAATGAATGGAACTTGAATGATACTGGTTCCTTGTGCAAGAGAGGAAGGGAAGGAAAAAGGAAAGGAAAGGAAAAGAAAAGAGGAGGAAAGGAAAGGAAAAAGGAAAGGAAAAAAAGGAATAAAGGAGGAAATGGAAGGGAAAAAGAAGGAAAGAAAAAAGGGAGGGAGGGAAGGAAACAAAAGGAGGTGAAAAAAGGGAGGAGGAGGAAAGGGAAGGGAAAAAGGAGGAAAGAGAAGGGAAGAAGGAGGAAAGGGGGAAAAGGGAAGGGAAGGGAGGGAAGGGGGGAGGGAGGGAAGGAAGGGAGGGAGAGAGGAAGGAAGGAAGATAGGGGAGGGAGAGAAGAAAAGAGAAAGGATGAATGGATGAATGAAAGGAAAGGGAGGGGAGAAGCGAGGGAAGAAGATGAGAGGAAGGAAGGAAGGAAGGAAGGAAGGAAGGAAGGAAGGAAGGAAGGAAGGAAGGAAGGAAAGGAAAGGTGAACAAGAGGAAGGGAGAGAGGAAGGCCCCCAACAAGCTGCATTTTGGAAACTAGATTCTCCCCTCTGAGTCACTGGTCTTGTAAAAACATGTAGTGTTATGGCCTGGTGATGCTGCCAGAAATTAACAAGATGAAAAACCAAACACACAACATCCTCGGTCGGTAAAAATAAGAGCACAGTATTTTTCAAGGCGGTTCATTCAAGGAAGAAGCTGCGACTTGTTTCACTGGATCAAGAAGCCCATGGGGTCAATTCTTATCTTCCCCTTGCACCCCCCACCCACCCCCCACCTCCCAGGCTTCTGGAATCCCTGCACGCAAGGAGGGCTAAGGCCATCGCCGTGGCTCGCCTCGTTCCTCCACTCTTCCAACCATGGTATCCTGACCAGCTTTCCGGCACGGGAGGGGCAGGTCCGGTCTGCCTACCTAAAACCGCCCCTCCGCTTTCAACATGGCCATGGCACGCCTCTCGACTGCCTGTCCTAAGCTCTTGGGCGATGCTGCTGTAGGCGCTTAAGAGAGCGGCATGCCGTGCTCTGCCTCGGCAGTAGCGGCATTGTGAGTGCTAGGAGTTAACACATTTTTTAAAAAACCCAAACGGGACCGCCGTCCTAGCGCTTGCAGCTCCTGAAAGACAAGAAAACAGAGCATGGAGGAACCACCGTCAGACAAAGAAAGCAGAAACTCAACATAGTGGGTGCATTCCAAAAGTAATGCAATTTTTTTTTAAAGTAATTTATTGAACAGATTTGTACAAACACTTAAAATTCTCCAAAGTACTGTCCTTGGGCCTCTACACATTTTTTCCAGAGACTCTGCCATGACCGGTACGTGCCCTAGAAGGCATCTTCAGGGACCTCTTGCAAGGTCTTTGTCACGGCTGATTAGATCTCTTCTATGGACGAAAAATGCACCTGGCCACAACGCGCTACGAGTCTGCGAGTTCCTGGCTAGACACCAGGTGCCAACGCTCCCCCCCAACCCCCATAGTCCTGATGTCGCTCCACAGACTTCTTTTTGTTCCCTCGGATTAAGGCAGCCCTGAAAGGAACCTGTTTTTCATCCATAGAAGAGATACAATCAGCCGTGACGAAGACCTTGTGAGAAGTCCCAGAAGACGCCTTCCAGGCCACGAACTGGTCACGGCAGAGTTGCTGGAAAAAATGTGTAGAGGCCCAAGGACAGTACTTTGAAAATTTTTAAGTGTTTGTGCAAATCTGTTCAATAAATTACTTTAAAAAAAAATAATTGCATTACATTTGGAACGCACCCTGTAGGAACTCAAGGGAGGCTGGGGAGGAAGAGGAAGAAGAGGAGAACCTCACCGGGTTTAATTGCTGGTCAGGAGTTTTAACAGCAGCTCTTCCACTCCCATGACCTGCAAAGACCCAAAGACGCATTTATTGTAAGAGCCCGGACGATGGACCAGATTCCCACCAATTTCCCACCGAGATGGGTTTACTCAACCTACCGTTAAGTGGTGTTCGATGTGCCATATGCGCGAGTTACTGTCCCGGTACTGCGGCCCCTCTGAGAGCTGCCACATGTGGGGCAGCTGAGAAGCGGGAAGTCGGCTGGGGCGCACGGCTTCACCCAGCGGGACGGGAATTCTTCTGATCCGGGCTTTTAGTGTCCCTCCTTCCTAGAGGAGGGAGAAGCCCCAAAAGAGAATCACGGGAAACTCAAGGCCAAAAAAATCGGCCTAATTCGGGCGCGGAAGCCATGAGACAATGGAGCTCACCTCTTCTGGGGCCACAAGCCATGTTGCTTGGTTCTCATCGCAGTAGACGCCCATCCGCCGTACCCAGAGGCGGACTGGTGGGACTTGGGCATCGTCGCCACTGTCCTCACCTTCTGCCATGCTCTGCTATTGGGCTAAGACGGCCCGCCCTCGGTTCCCATTTCTACAGGTTCAACCTTTACCTCTGGGCAAAGACACACGCAACGGTTAGTCTTGCAAAGAAGTGGCGCCAGGAGGGATGGAGGGAGGGAAGGCCAGGTGGCGTCGAGCGTCCTAGTACCATGAAGAGCATGTTAAAGAAAAAATTAAAAGGAGAGAGTTTAAGAAATAATGCCTTGTCAGACCTCACCTAGAGTACTGCATTCAATTTTGGGCTGCTGATGTCTCGCAGTCATAAGAACATAAGAAGAACCTAAGGAGAGCCATGCTGAATCAGGTCAAAGCCCATCGAGTCCAGCATTCTGTGCCACACAGTGGCCCAACAATTGTACATGGGGATCTTGAGCAGAAAAAGAAGGCAAAACCCTCCCTTTCCCTTGACCCCTCACAAATGGTACCCAAGAAAATCCTGCCTGCCTCAACCAACATAGAGGCGGCACTTGGACGCATAGTTCCCTCTAAGCTGAGCAGTGAGCAATCGCTCACTTAAAAATCATCATCAACTCAGAGTTTTCCAAACCTGCCCAGAAGCCGAGAGGGAAAGAGTGAGAGGGAAGGAGAGAGAGAGGAAGAGAGAGAAACAGATAGAAAAAAGAGAGGAAGGAAAAGAGAAAGAAAAAGAATGGGAGTAAGGAAGAGAGAAAGAAAATCAAAATCTAGTTTGAAACTAGCTCAACTATTTAAGTGGCATTTTGATATTGATAGAGTTGCCCTATTATGAGCTCACTGTTATAGACACAGTACAGTATTTTATTTTGAAATTCTCTGAGGCAAAACAGGGTGGGGGTTGTTGTTGTTTTTTTGTTTGTTTGTTTATTTATTATTTCTGTGCCGCCCAGTCCCGACGGGACTGCCGCTCAGACACCATACTTCCCCCCCCCAAAAAAAATAGAGGGAACACTGCTTGGACGTCCATTTCAATAACCATCAATCAATAGAGATCCACCAGTCAAGTGCTGGTGGATCTCCATCACCAATTCAGGCACCCAAATGTAAGTGGGACACATCCAAAAAAGGGCCCGGAATTCCCCAAGTGGTTTTTTCCCCCCCATCAAGTTCTCTTTCCCAACCTTGGGCATGGGAGCCCAAGGAAGTGGAGACACCCCTTTGTTTCACATTGTAGCAAATGAAACCCCCAAAAGTTGAAGACTACCACAATGACCCTTCAATCTGACCCAAGGACGGCACCTCGACCCAGTTTTGTGAGCCCCCAACTTGGAAGGTGGTAACCGGGGGCATCGCCAGTCATGAAACCACTGGGGGGGGGGGGGGTGGTACTTGTCCTATGGATAGGATGGGCACAATGTCAATGGGTGCCTAGCTCCCTCCACGACCATGGGA
The DNA here is from genome assembly GCF_031021105.1 of Erythrolamprus reginae. NCBI lineage: Eukaryota > Metazoa > Chordata > Lepidosauria > Squamata > Dipsadidae > Erythrolamprus > Erythrolamprus reginae. The sequence continues at coordinate 44,450,493 of NC_091957.1, forward strand.
CCATGCAGTCACATTCTCGTTTTTCCCATACCTGCCTCCTCCCTCCAGCAGGATTGGACTGAGGAGGAGCCACCCCTCAATGGGAGGGTGCTCTGGCAGGATGGGTCCATCCACTTTTTGGAGCCAGAATGGCAGCGGTTGTGCCTGCTACCATCCCACTGGCCCAAGGAGATCTGCCCCGCTTTTGAACCATGTTTGATGGTGACTCAAAGAAATTAGCTTATTTCCTCCACTGCATTACAAAAGAGAAATTGAAACTCTGGAAAAAGAAGAGGGCAACTAGAATGATAAAGGGACTGGAAACCAAAAACACACGAGGAAAGGTTGCAGGAACTGGGCAAGGATTGTCTAGTGAAGAGGAGGTCCAGGGGGCACAGGATAGCAGTCTTCAAATACTTGAGGGGCTGCCACAGGGAAGAGGGCATCACACTACCTTCCAAAGCACCAGAGGGCCGGACAAGGAGCAACGGATGGAAGCTGACCAAGGAGACATTCAACCTAGAAATAAGGAAGTACTGTCTGATGGGGAGGGCAATCAACCAGTGGAATGGCTGGGAAGGTCCTTCAAGAAGAAAAGTGTGGTGGTCGGTTATGATATAATCTCCCGGTGGCCTTCATCAATAGTTAGGGCCAAGTCAATGTTTCTCAACCACAGCAGCTTTAGAAAGTGTGAACTTCAAATCCCAGAATCCTCCAGCCCAGTGTTTTTCAACCAGTGTGCCGCAGCACACTAGTGTGCCGAGAGACATGGTCAGGTGTGCCGCGAAGCTCAGAGAGAAAGAAAGCAAGAGAGAGAGAGAAAGAGAGAGAGGGAGGGAGAGAGAAAGCAATAGAGAGAGAGGGAGGGAGGGAAGGAGAGAAAGAGAGAGGTAGGGAGAGAGAAAGAGATCAAAAAAGAGAGGAAGGAAGAAAAAGAGGGATGGAGAGAGAAAGAAGGAAGGGAGAGAGAAATAGAGCAAAAGGGAGGAAGAGAGAGAGAGAATTTTTTTGTCCAAACTTTTTTTAGCCCCCACCCTCCCCCCGCTCAATGTGCCCCAGGGTTTCGTAAATGTAAAAAATGTGCCGCGGCTCAAAAAAGGTTGAAAATCACTTCTCCAGCCAGACGGGAGTTGAAGTCCACACATCCACAAGTTGTTGAGGGTGAAAAACACCAAGTGAATCTGCAATCTGGATGTGGCCTTAGGAGCGTTTGATCATTAATCATTGGATATTACCCCTCTTTGCCTTCCCATTTTTTTTTCTCTGTCAATTGATCACCCAACACCCAAGTCTTCAGAGAGGGGCGGCATACAAATCAGATCAAATCAATCAATCAATAAATAAACCATGTTAAACCATTTTGAGAGGAGAAAACCACCAGAAAACGTACAAGATCTGAAATCAAGAATAGGTACAACTGATGATTTGTGGGCAGTGTACTCTCCGCTGATGTTACTTGAAATACCTTAAGTGCTGAGTTAATTAGATACAGTGTTCCCTCGCTTTTTGCGGGGGATGCGTTCCGAGACCGCCCGTGAAAGTTGAATTTCCGCGAAGTAGAGATACGGAAGTAAATACACTATTTTTGGCTATGAACAGTATCACAAGCCTTCCCTTAACACTTTAAACCCCTAAATTGCAATTTCCCATTCCCTTAGCAATCATTCAGATTATTACTCACCATGTTTATTTATTAAAGTTTATTAAAAAAAATATTTATTAAAGGCAGATGAAAGTTTGGCGATGACATATGACGTCATCGGGTGGGAAAAAACGTGGTATAGGGAAAAAACCCGCGAAGTATTTTTTAATTATTGTTTTTGAAAAACCGTGGTATAGACTTTCCGCAAAGTTCGAACCCGCGAAAATCGAGGGAACACTGTATATGGATTAGTAGGAATGGCAAAAATCTCTCTTGAAAGGAATATTATTTTGCCTCCTTGGGTGGTAAAACTAAATTGCTGAAGAGTTGGTGAAGCATAGCAAAATGGAAATTATTTAATATCCCAATTGCATTAGTTTCAAGGATGAGCCACAGATCTTCCGGTATAAGGACAAACTAATCGAGCTCTTCTTTTTGGCAAATTACAGGGGGGAAAGGTAGCAAAAAAGCATATCCATTTGTTCATATGCAGAACAAATCAGGAAACAAAAATTCAGCAGTCTAAACAAAGAGGCTGCAAATGTTAGGAAAGGAACATATATATTTCTAGTGGTTTTTTTTTAAAAAAAAACCCTTATCACACATTGAATGGAGTGGTTGAAGAATAAGGGTGTTATAAACCGCTAGGGAGAAGAAACAGAAACAAAAAAAAAAGCACTGTGGAGCAACAGAAAAGAAAGCTGTATGGTTAACCAACTTTGGTGGCCAACTTTCAAAAGAACATTTTCGACATTTGATCGCTGGGAAAGAATACAGAATAGGCCAAGGAAGGTACAAGCTGTTCCTGTGGGCTTGAGAATTGCACCAGAAGCTCTTGGGATCCAATGACTAAATTTGCCAAATGCATCAAGATCTGCTCAAATGACACACTTATTAAGGACAAACCCACACTACACAAGAAACGTTCCCCAAGAAGCCCATCCCCTTCTCCCTTCCTTACACACCCACACGCACATACGCTGGTGCAGCAAAGTTGGGCTGCAAAGTCAAATTCAAAAAGCCCTACATAATATATATTTTTTAAAATGCTCATGTTTGTATTCAGGCAGCCCTTGGTACCCTAACAACAGAGGGCAACTCTCACCAGGGAGCTATTTTGGAGGGTGACTCAGAGGGGAGAAATTTTTGCCTGTGTTTGGTTTGAGGAAAGAACCGTTTCCCAAGCTGCACCGGGATCTTTGCAAAGTCTCCTGTCCACACAGATCAAGAGCATTATGCATGTATGGAAACATCTGCCTCACATTCTATTAATACCTTTAATTCTGATGTCGGCAATTTGCTTAGAAAATAAAGAACGTTCTCTGGAGTCTATTAGACTCCCTATTTTTGCAAATTTGACTTGTTATGGAACACGAGACAGAAGGCTGAACGTAGAGATGGTGGCAGAACTGAATTGAAAGACGGATCTGTCATAAGCAGCACTAAGCCATGCATCATGGCTGCAGCAGGCTTAAACCCAAAGCAAGCTGGCTGCAAGCTTATCACGCCTCTTCGGAGCATGATCTGCCGCACGAATCCCAGCGACCAATTAGGTCCCACAGAGTTGGCCTTCTCCGGGTCCCGTCGACTAAACAATGTTGTTTGGCGGGTCCCAGGGGAAGAGCCTTCTCTGTGGCGGCCCCGACTCTCTGGAACCAACTCCCCCCGGAGATTAGAACTGCCCCCACCCTCCTTGCCTTCCGTAAACTCCTTAAAACCCACCTTTGCCGCCAGGCATGGGGGAATTGAAACATCCCCCCGCCCCCGGGCCTATACAATTTATGTATGGTATGTTTGTATGTATGTCTGATTAATAATGGAGTTTTTGAAATGTTTTTAAATTATTACATTTGTTGTGAATTGTTCTATTGCTGTTGTGAGCCGCCCCGAGTCTACAAAGAGGGGCGTCATACAAATCTAATAAATGAATGAATGAATGAATGAATGAATGAATGAATGAATGAATGATTTGTCTGTTTCCACATAGTTGTTCTGAAGTTCAGCTGTAGTAGGCCAAGCTTCCAGCAGCCCTCTAAACATTTATCTGGTCCTCCGAGTATTCACTACTTTTTCTTGGCATCAGTGAGAAATTATGTATACATATCTCTATCTCTATCCCATATCCCTATCCCGTATCTCTTTCCCTATCTATCTATCTATCTATCTATCTATCTATCTATCTATCTATCTATCTATCTATCTCTACCTACCTACCTACCTACCTACTAGTACAGTGGGGGGGGGGGGAGTTCTTTCTTTTGCACTTTTACAAAATTGGTATCAATTTTGTGCAATATTCCAGAGTATCTAATCCTTGTCCCGATTTCCTTGAGTTGGAGACAAGAAAAGAGATCGCTTTCTGCGTATGACATGCAGAGGCAAATATTCAATTGCCAATTCCATTTGGATTTTGGAAGCTTAGAAGAAACGTCCCCAGATTTTAATAGAAACCTTGCAGCCAAAATCTTTCCCATCAACCTATCTCTACCCTAAGATGCTGCTGCTATACCTGCTGGGTTTGGTTTACCGTTTTTTTCACATTGCAATAAAGAGACAAGGGGAAGGCAGAATTAGCCATCCAAACTGCAGACGGCAGTGTTTACAGTCACACCTTGACTCTGAGCTAGGTAAAAGCCCAGCAACTACTATATATTGGCCAGTGTTGACCATAGTTGGATTTCTTTCATGTGTGACTTAGCATTCTGACCAACCACAGATACTTGGATTAGTTTCAAGCTGAACATACTGTAAACCCGGAAAGTAGGTTTGTTTACTAGTTGAGAGTGTCATGTGAACCCGATTACAGGGTGGTCCTGGCTTAGGTCACCCTCGCCTCTTTCTCTAGGCCCTGGCTCCCTATCCCAGAAGAGAATAATCAGCTCCCCACTCCCATATAAATACTAATGCAGGCAGTCCTCGACTTACAACCGCAACTGATCCCCAATTTTCTGTGGCTAAGTGAACTTTGCCCAATTTTATGACTTTCCTCCCCAATTGTTAAGTGAATCACCACTACACTTAAGTTACTACTGTTTCCCCAAAGTAAGACATACCCTGATAATAAGTCCAATCAGCAATTGAATGCATGGCAATAACGCCAGGCACTTATTTCAGGGATATATGTGTGTGTGTGTGAGAGAGATTTTTTGTCAAGTCAAAATTTATATATTTTTTGAGTCAAAATTTATATATATATAACATGTTTTTGCTGAAGGGAGACTAGGATAGCGCTATTTTGGCCTTTTTTCCAACAGAAAAAAACCATATATATATACATTCATATATATATGAATGATAGGGTCTTATTTTTAGGGAAACACGCTAACACCTTTGTTTCATGAATCTGGTTTCCCGGTTTAATTTAATTTTTAATTTTAATAATTAAATTTCTATGCCGCACAACTCCCTAGGAACTCAGGGCGGCTCACAACAAAATCGGGGATAAATTAATATAAAAATGTTACCACTTAAATAGTTACAATCATCCATACATTCATGGGCTGACCTCGCTAATCATCCTTCCCCCCCCCCCGAAAATCAATGGTCCAGGGCCTGTCGGAAAAGCCAGGTCTTTCCAGAAGGCCAATAAGGGGCGTGGGGGGCAGTGCAGATCTCAGGAGGTAGCTGATTCCAGAGAGTCAGGGCCACCACGGAGAAGGCAGACCTGTCAGCCGACATTTAGCCCTCTGAACCCTGTAGACCCTCCAGCCGACATTGTTTAGCCCATTGATGTTTGCTCATGAGAAGGTCGCAAAGAAGGGAATCTCATGACACCGTCACCCCCGGGGGGCACCCCAACCATCATAAATACAAGCCAATGGCCACGGGTACAAATTTTGATGCCACAACCTTGGGAAATTGCTGCAACAGTCATTGAGTGCGAGCAATGGTAATTAAGGGTAAGCCACAGTGGCAGGTCACTTTCCAACTTGGAAAACGGTCACTAAGCGGACGGTTGTAAGTCGAGGTCCGCCTGGATTCGGCAGAAAGCCAACCTTTCCTATCCCAGGCGTAAAGGGGGCGCTCCACCTGTTGGGCTGCAGCCTGCCCTTGTAGCCTGGCAGAGCTTTTCAGGGGTCAAGGGGAGGGGCTTCGTCATTTCGGCTGCCCCCCCACTCAAGAACGTCCCTGGAGGGGGTGTCAAGGCAGCCCCCTCCCCCACGGGGGGGGGGAATCGACCCAACCGCCCGCCTTTACCAGGCAGAGACCGACCCGCTCTTTTCCTTCGCCCAGCCAGCACACACACACACAAACCCACCCCAACGTAACGGCTGAAGGACAGGCGAAGCGCGTCAGGCTGCCCACGGGAGACCCCCCCCACGGCTGCCTCTCCTTCGCCCCACGGCCGGACGTACAACAGCTCGAGCTGCCCGACTCCACCGCCCCCCCACTTTCCTCGGCCGGAACCGACCTGCTGGCAGCGGCGCCGGCGGAACTCCACGAGCGCTTCAGCTCGGGCCCGGACGGGCACTTCCGGCCAGACGGACAGGAAGTCGGCGTTGTCCGGGCAACGCGGGCCTAGGGCGGAAGGGAGAGTCGAGCCAAGGCCGAGGAGCGGGTTCGTTTCTTTGTCCCTTGCCGGGACGGTCACCGTCGTCGTCGGGGCGGAGCCAGCCGGGATGGCGGTGCAGGCGGCGCACTTGGAGGCCGACGCCTTCCTGGTGTGCCTAAACCACGCGTTGAGCACCGAGAAGGAGGAAGTCATGGGGCTCTGTATCGGGGAGGTACGGCCTCTTGGACGGGCTGGGGACAGGCAAAGCGGGCCGCAGAAAAGGGCCGAACGGGCTCACTCGGCTAGCTGGAGCCGAGCAGGGAGGAGGCGAACCCGGCCTTGACCCGGGATCTGTTAGGGTTAGCCGACCCTTGTGTAGTTGCTTGCTTTGTAGTGCTTTGATTATTGTGATTTTTTTCCTGCCTTTAATAATAATTATTGAATGTTTATTAATATTATACATGTATTAAACCTTTTACTAAATATTTCAAGTACAGTATTAAAATATGCCACCCAACTCCAGAAGAACTCTGGGCAGCTTACAGCAAGAGTATCATCTAAAAAACAATTTTTAAAAAATCATTTAAAATCCCTTAATGAAAACATTCACACTTTTTGTGGCAGGATGTGGGAGGCATATTACACTGCTCAAAAAAATAAATAAAGGGAACACTCAAAGAACACATCCTAGATCTGAATGAATGAAATATTCTCATTGAATACTGTACTTTGTTCTGTACAAAGTTGAATGTGCTGACAACATGTGAAATTGATTGTCAATCAGTGTTGCTTCCTAGGCGGACAGTTTGATTTCACAGAAGTTTGATTTACTTGGAGTTATATTGTGTTGTTTAAGTGTTCCCTTTATTTTTTTGAGCAGTATATTTATTTTAGAATTGGAATAACTTTGTCACTTTGAATGCACACTAAGCAGCATATATTAAAATGAAATTTTGTTACATACAGTTCTCAAAGGGTCACCATGTCCAATATATAGTACACTACCCACATGTGTGTATATATACATATATGTACAGACATACTCATGCACATATATATTTGCATGTGCGCGCACACACACACATGTCTCCTATAGTCCCCACAACAACGTTTGCCTCCCCTTTCCCAAGGCTGGGCACCACAGCATCCCTTTCTGGCTATACCGCATAGAGAAGGCAGAATTGTAATGCTAGGCTCTAAGCTTAGACTTCCTTTCTATGCAACTAGTTTTGTGACAAAAAGAGAATTGGGCCTAGGACAATAGTTTCCACATGCTGCCAGTGTAATTATATGCATTGCAATAATTGACAATGGGAATTGTGCTGGAGAGTGGGAATTGATAGGAAGGGAGCACGTGTACAGCAGTGGGTTTCCTGGTTTGGACCAGTTCTTAGAATAGTAGCGCAGGTGGGAGGAGGTTCCATGCATCTGCCTGGAATACTTCTGCACATGCGCAGAAGCGTTGTACACATGCGTGCACGAACCGGTAGTAAATCCATTTACAACCCACCACTGCCATGCATGCATACACAAATACAGTATACACATAGTTGCAATGAATGAATGAATATAATGATGTGCAAAGTGCAATTCAACTTCCCACAAGCTGGAACTGAACATCAAACAAGATTGGTTTCATATTCTGATGCTCACAAATGGAACAGAGTAGCTCTGCCAAGGTTGTGCAATACATAAAACTGCAGGGAAATATCAGCATTTTTTTAAAAAAGTGCCACAGAGAGGTGAGATGAAGACAGATAAGATTGTAGCTTGTAGGGATCTCTTTACACACGGTAACCTGATGGAGAGGCTTGCTATATCATGCAGATAGTAATAGTGAAATATATCTTGTGTTGTATTGTCTACCATTTTCTTCTTCTTTGTTATCTCCAGGTTGATACAAGCCGAATTGTTCACATTCACTCAGTGATCATTCTGCGCAGGTCAGATAAAAGAAAAGACCGTGTGGAGATTTCTCCAGAGCAGCTGTCAGCTGCTTCAACAGAAGCAGAAATATCTTTTTATCAAGTTTATGGATGAATGCTAGTTTGAAAGCAGATAAATATTTATGATATAGAAAAGAGACTTCCAGTTTCTACTAACTTCTTTTTCTATACTGCAAGAGAAATTTACACAGAAGAGTGTTTACTTTGATTATTGTCGGTATTTCTTCGTAATGACCTTTCTTTCTTGTTTAAATTTGAGAAAAGCTTTATTCCAGGGCTTTATTAAATTACTCTTTTGATGGGGCTGCAGATAAATTTAATTTAATTTAGTGCTGTTGTACTGCAACATAAAATACAGTAATACCTCATCTTACGAACTTAATTGGTTCCCGGAGGAGGTTTGTAAGGCGAAAAGTTTGTAAGACGAAACTGTTTCCCATAGAAAACAATGTAAAGTCAATTAATGCGTGCAAGAAACACCCCCCCCCCCCCCGGCCACAAAAATGGTGCTCTGCTGGGCGCCGCCGCCCGGCTTTCGCCTTTTAAAACAGCCGGGGGGCTTCTCGGCGTCCTCCCGAATGCTGAACCCGGAAGTTCGGCAAAAGTTCAGGTTTGGCGTTCGGGTTCGGGACAAGCCCCGCCACCCGGCTGTCAGCTTTGCAAAAGAGCCGTGAAGCTGTTGGGCCGGTCAGGAGGCTCAAACGGAGGTGGGGAATCCCAATAGGGAATTCCATGGGCGGAGCTTTGATGTCACGAAGATGTCCTTCCTGGCCGGCCGAAACGTGGACTCCTGAACCCGAATGCCGAACCCGAACTTTTGCTGAACTTCCGGGTTCGGCGTTCAGGAGAACGCCGACAAGCCCTCCGGCTGTTTCAAAAGGCGACAGCCGGGCGCCGGGGCTTCTTGGCGGCCACCCGAACACGAAGTTTTGCCGAACCTCCGGGTTCGGCGTTCAGGCGGCGGCGGGTTCGTAAGACGGAAAAAGTTCGGAAGAAGAGGCAAAAAATTTCCGAACCCCGGGTTCGTATCTCGGAAAGCTCATATGACGAGGGATTCATATCACGAGGTATCACTGTATATATTTATTCTTCTAGTAGGGGTTTTGGGTTGTTGTTTTGTTTTGGACACCCTTAACTAACACACAGATTGGCTGAATTGACAGGACGCCCCATGAGAGTTGTAGGCTGGTATCACTCTCATCCTCACATAACAGTGTGGCCATCACATGTAGGTAAGACATGATATCCTGTAATTAAGAATAAGATTCCCAAACTGAGTACGGTAGGAAGATTTAAGATCAGATGCTTAAAATTATTTTTTGTCCAACTCTTTCATTCAAAGACTATTTGAATGAGTAAAATGTTCTAATGAGAGCCTTTGCTGACTTTGATAAGATTTGAAGAGAGTCACTTAGGCTGTGCTTTGTATTGAATTTGGATAATTGATTCTAATCAAATAAGCTATAATTGGCTGGCAGAAAAGTTTCTGGCCGTTGGAACTGAATCATTGAGTTTCTGCCAAGCTATGGTTCTATTCAATCTGATCTGAGAAGCTTGAAGTACAGAATTATGTCTTTGATACTAAATTATGTGTAACTCTTCTAATATGCGTACATTGATCCAGCACTGATTCTGGCATATAGCAAAATAGTGTTATATTTTCACCTATTCGGAAAGTCTACTTTATTTAACTTTTGTCTAATGGTAAAGGTTCCCCTTGCACATATGTGCTGGTCTTTCCTGACTGTAGTGGTTGGTGCTCATCTCCATTTCAAAGCCAAAGAGCCAGCACTGTCTGAAGATATCTCCGTAGTCATATGGTTGGCATGGAACGCCTTCCTACCAAAGTGGTCCCTATTTTTCTACTTGCATTTTTTACATACTTTTGAACTGCTAGATTGGCAGAAGCTGGGACAAGTAAAGGAGCTCAGTCCATTACATGGCCCTAGGGATTTGAACAGCCAAACTGCCGGCCTTTTGATCAACATGCTCAGCATCTTAGCCACTGAGCCACCACATCCCCTCAACTCTTGTCTAGAAATCATTATATTTTGGGGAGGTCAAGAATTAGGGGTGGGTTGTTGCCCGGACAGGGGGGGACGCAGTGTGGTAGCAAAAGTGGAGCTCCACCCCAAGGCACCCAATTTGCATTGAAAGATGTTGAAAGAAAATGCAGGGTGTACTGTATAAGCAATGCCCACAATGTGGTAGTAAAAAAATTGATAACCCTTCACTGTCAGGCTTTAAATCACATACACTAAAAAGGAGTCAGTATCTTCCAACGTATTGAAGATAGGATTGCAATTGGACAAGTAGCCTGTTTCTAAGTTTTTGTGGCTGAACTGTCCTCTTATTTCCTTTAGCATTTATGCTCACCTTGATTTTGGCTTTCAAATGACCTCTTTTGGATAGCTTCTTTCCTGAACTTACTGCTGCGGTTTCTGGGAAAAAAGAAACATTTATTTGGCTTGATCATCCATAGTCCCATAACTGCCATTTCTGTCCAGGAGAGATGTTTGAAATCTCATAACTTTGTTTGTTTACATTTTTTTTATTTCACATCTTTTCATCACAAATATAGAATTTCATTTTCTCAGTAATAATATAATACTCTTATACCTATTTTCTGTTTCATTAAAACAATTGTTATTTATTATACCATCGAGACTGCTTTTTGGCCATCGTTTACTCCCTTTCTTTATTTCCCCCAAACCTTCTTTCTCTTCTCCTCTCTTACTTTCCTTTCTCTCCTTTCCCTCTTATACATCCCTTTCTCTCTCCTCCTCTCTCCTCTTCCCTTCTCTCCTTCTCTCTTTTCCCCTCCTTAGCCTCCTCTCCCTTTCTTCTCCTCTTTCTCTTTCTCTTGTTGTGTTCTTTTATTCTAATAAATCTCGGGATGGTCTTCCAGCAGATTAATGAGGCCACTAGAGCAATAAAGAGAAGTGGTGGGGCTGAAAATTAATAAGGAAAGGACAAAAATACCATTTTTGTTGATGATTTTCTACAGATGTGCGCACACAAGCAATGTATCAGATGATGGACCAAGGCTTTGTGGGGCTCATCTTCTCTTGTTTCATTGAAGATAAAAACACAAAGGTAAATAAATGCTATTTGCTCTTCTGATAGGACAGGCATCTTGCTATTTATTTATTTATTTGATTTTTATGCCGTCCTTCTCCTTAGACTCAGGGCGGCTTACAACATGTTAGCAATAGCACTTTTTAACAGAGCCAGCATACTGCCCACACAATCCGGGTCCCCATTTTACCCACCTCGGAAGGATGGAAGGTAATCTCTCCCACATACTTTATTTGAACCGCTGGCCTACAGATCTACAGTCAGCTTCAGTGGCCTGGAGTACAGCACTCCACCTGCTGCGCCACCCCGGCTATCTGAGCTCATTCTGGAATAAATGTTTTGCTCGGTTTCTAGTCAGCGTAGCCAGAAGCTGTTAAAATATAGTGCCATTCCTGTGCTTTTAATTTCAGTATGATTTGCAAGAACATTGGTTTTAAATTTGTGTTAAAAAGTAGATTCTATACATGATGTTGGAGTCCTGATATGTAAATTGGGTGTGTCAGTGACTCAGTACAGAATGGTAAAGTTTGAAAGTGCATGAAATCAGCTAAATGAGATGGTAACTTTGCAACTATCTGCTCAACTCTCTGTCTTTCCTTCACTTAAAGCATCTGTCCACTTATCCAGGATTCGTGGGGGAAAAAACTAAATTGCAGCAGTGGGTTTCTCCCAGTTTGACCCAGTTCTGTGAACCGGTAGTGCCGGCAGTGGGAGGCACCGCTCACCTGCCTGGGACACTTCTGCGCATTCACAGCAGTGTCATGCGAATGGGTGCATGTGCCAACCGATAGCAAATGGTTTAGAACCCACTACTGCAAAATTGCTTGTGTAATTTACCAGTGGACTTTAATAGTGATTCATAAAACACGGAGAATACTATAACGATTCCTTGAGCTAAGATAACATTTCCTCAGATGAATCTCTTGAATATTTAGCTGAAGGTTGAAATTAATGCGGAGAGGGGTGGCATACAAATCTAATTAATAATAATAATAATAATAATAATAATAATAATAATAATAATAATAATAATAATGTCTTTGGGTATAACTGTACCTGTGGATGAAATTGGTCAATGCTGATGAAAATTTGTCCATGAATAGAATGTGTTTCTGGTACAGTATAACTGAACATTATGAAAGAAATAAATGGCAGGAGACTTTTTGGTTCAAATTAAACAGAGAGTGGAATATGGGGTCACATCTCAAGTATCGAGACGCCCCGAGTCTACGGAGAGGGGCGGCATACAAATCTAATAAATAATAATAATCATCTGGTTTCATTCTGGGTAGAAAGCAGTGAGATGAATATTGAATCAGGGTGCAGACTGAATAATATGACAGCAAATCCTATACGATAATAATGTGTTCCTCAACAATTTTTCCTCCTCTCCCAGGCTTTGAAGTAAGCAGCTACATTGTGTGCTTATGTAGGAAGGTGTGTGTGAGAGAGTGAGTGAGAGTGAGGGAAAGAGAGAGACAGAGACAGAGAAAGAGACACTAACATGCTTCACATGATAAACTATTATTATCTTTCATTTGATGCAGACGGGCCGGGTCTTGTACACCTGTTTCCAGTCCATTCAAGCCCAGAAGAGCTCTGAGTAAGGATTTTGGTGAACATCTGTGCAGCAAACTTACACTTCTCTCACGCACACTTTTCTTTCAATTTCAATTTTAGTAATTCTCCCCAGTGCATGTAATTGTGTTGTCTCTGTAGTAAACTATGTGAAGAGAAAAGAAATCTCATATACCTTACCTTGTCCTATCCCTATCTCTATCCCACTATTACTCGGTGACAGCTATTTTGCCCCACCTTTTATATTATGAAGCCAAAGTTCCTGCTTCATTATAACAGTTGTAATAAGTTGATCTATTTTGTGTTTGTGTGTGCGCGCATACATGTTGCATGGAATACTGTATTTTTGGAGTATAAAACGCACCTTAGTTTTGGGGGAAGAAAACAAGGGAAAAATTCTTCCTCTAGCTTACAGCAAGAAGTACTGATGATATACGGTTTGCTATGTATTTCTGTGCAGGTGTTCCTGACCTATAGAAATAGCAAAGAAATGGAGAAATGTACATTATGGCAATATATTAATGCCGGAATGTTTTTTTTAATGGAACTCCTCCCAATTATTTAAATAGATCTACTCCAAACATGACCGTCAAGGTTTAACTCAGCTGCCTTATCTTAATACTAAACAGGACACTGTTACATTTCAGATTATACTTTTACAGATGCTGTTATAATTGATGTGGCTTTCTACATTATTCTCTGCTATTTTAAAAGAAGAACAATAGCTCTGGGCCTCTTCATATCTAGCATTTATTTTTAAAAAGCTTCTTCATTTTGTTAAGTTGTTTAGAACAGTTTCTAACCTTGGCAACTATAAGACTTGTGGACTTCAACTCCCAGAGTTGCTTAGCCAGCTTTGCCAAGTTGCCAAGGTTGGAGACCTTTGGTCTGGAACAACAATAAAGCAGTCTAGAAAAGTTCTTAAGTAGAGGCGTTCTTAAGTAGAGGTAAGAGCTGGGAAGATCATCAGCACCTAGTTAGGGTTGGGGGGAAAAAGCTTTGAAAAAAGTTATGTTCAGAATATAAGACTCACCTGAGTCTTCAGTCTCTTTTGTGTCTTATACTCTGAAAAATATGGTGTGTGTGTGTGTATGATATATACAATATATATGTGTGTGTGTGTATGTATGTATGTATGTATGTATACAGTGGTACCTGTACTTAAGAACGCCTCTACTTAAGAACTTTTCTAGATAAGAACCGGGTGTTCAAGATTTTTTTGCCTCTTCTTAAGAACCATTTATTACTTAAGAACCCGAGCCTGGAAAAAATTCCCACGAAATTTGAGAGTGGCACGAAGGCCTGGCCAGTTTCCTGCAATTCCCCATGGGTTTCTCTCTCTGGCGCAGTGTATGGGAGGCAGCCTCACGCCGGGTGTATGGGAGGCGCCTGCTCCTCCTCGCTGTCCCTCTCTTCTTTTTTTTTAAACCTTAAGTTTTGGATTTTTTTTATTCCCTCCTCTTCTTTTTCCTCCTCCTCCCATTCAAATTCCGAGCTTTTATTTCTTTCCTAATGGCTTTGCACACATTATTTGCTTTTACATTGATTCCTATGGCAAAAATTGCTTCTACTTAAGAACGTTTCTACTTAAGAACCTGGCCACGGAACAAATTAAGTTCTTAAGTAGAGGTACCACTGTAGTTTGATGGATGTTCAGCATTGAAAATAAATTTTGATCTCTAACAAAGCAGATACTTTCACATCGGCAGCCCATGTCCATCAGAGTCTCCTCTACCAAGCTCTTGTCAGTACCATCAAACAGGAAAAGGCAGTTACACAAATGGATTTTTATAAAACCAGGTGTTTTATTTCTGAATTGTATTTATATGATGTGTACACGGTTTCCTCCATAGGTACGAAAGGATTGAAATCCCTATCCATGTCGTCCCTCACAATACCATTGGGAAAGTTTGCCTTGAATCGGCCGTGGAACTGCCAAAAATCTTGTGTCAGGAGGAGCAGGATGCGTATAGGAAAATACACAGGTGAGGTGATCTCCAGCTTCCTTTTTGTCTAGGGCAGCCGTGGCGAACCTGTGGCAAGCGTGCCACAGGTGGCACATGGAGTCATATCTGAGGGCACGCAAGGCATTGCCCTATGTCAGTCCCAGCATGAACGCATGTGCTGACAAGCTGGTTTTGGGCTGTTTTCACTCTCCCCAGGCTTTTGGAAAGCCTCCTGAAGCTTGGGGACGGTGAAAAATGGCCCAACGGGCCGACCGGGAATCCGGAGGCTTCAGTAAGGCCTGTGCACATGTGCACATGTTGCACCAACACTTCGCAGTTTGCATTGGTTGCTGATCAGTTTCCGGTTACAATTCAAAGTGTTGGTTATGACCTATAAAGCCCTTCATGGCACCGGACCAGATTATCTCAGGGACCGCCTTCTGCTGCACGAATCCCAATGACCAGTTAGGTCCCATAGAGAGGGCCTTCTCCGGGTCCCGTCAACTAAACAATGTCGTTTGGCAGGACCCAGGGGAAAAGCCTTCTCTGTGGCGGCCCCAGCCCTCTGGAGCCAACTCCCCCCAGAGATTAGAATTGCCCCCACCCTCCTCGCCTTTCGTAAGCTTCTTAAAACCTACCTCTGCCGTCAGGCATGGGGGAACTGAGATATTCTTTCCCCCTAGGCCTTTACAATTTACGCATGGTATGTTTGTATGTATGTTTGGTTTTACAATAAGGTTTTTTTTTAGTTGTTTTAGTATTGGATTGTTACATGCTGTTTTTTATCACTGTTGTTTGCCGCCCCGAGTCTACAGAGAGGGGCGGCATACAAATCCAATAAATAAATAAATAAAGTATGTGGGAGAGATTACTTTCCATCCATCCGAGGTGGGTCAAATGAGGACCTGGATTGTGGGGGCAATAGCCTAGCTCTGTTAAAAAGTGCTATTGCTAACATGTTGTAAGCCGCCCTGAGTCTAAGGAGAAGGGCGGCATAAAAATTAAATAAATAAATAAATAAATTTAATAATTAATAATTTATTAGATTTGTATGCCGCCCCTCTCCAAAAACCCGGGGCGGCTCACAGCAGCAATAAACAATGTACAACAAATCCAATAATTAACAAACAGACAATACTACTTGCATTAGGGATGAGGGCACGCGCACACTATCCCGCGCATATGCACCCTTTTGACACTTGAGCCAAAAAAGGTTTGCCATTCCTGGTCTAGGGAGATTCTCAGTCACCCAGCTCATGGTTCTGCCAAAGGTGCTTTTTCATGAGCCAACTGGGCTTTCTTGGTTTTTCTTTGAAGGCGTTTTTGTTTTTCATCTGAGAAGCTTCTTTAGCGAAACGTCCTCAGGGAAAAATCAAGGAAGCCCAGTTGCATTTTGAAAAAGCACCTTTGGGATAGCTTCCTTTTTTCTGTTTCCTTTTAAAATCACCTGGGGAGGATGGATGCGTCACACACAGTACCCCTACCCTCTCTCCATATCCCTCCCTCCCTCTTTCTGTCTCTCACACACACTCCAGTAGGCCTTCTCCAGGTCCCATCAACTAGACAATATCGTCTGGTGGGATTTAGGGGAGAGCCTTCTCTGTGGTGGCCCCAACTCTTTGGAACGAGCTCCCTCCAGAGATATGTACGTCTCTCCCCCCCCCCTGGTCTTTCGTAAAGCTTTGATGGGCATGGAGGCCGTGAACGTTGAGATTGGCTCTGGCCGATGCTGTTAGCGACAAGATTGGATGAATGTGGTGATTGTGTCAGATAAATGGGTTTTTAAAGGAATTTCTTAGCTTTATAGTATTTTTTAAACTTAGATTTCTAACACTGCATTGTATTGCATTTATTATATTGTTATTATATTATATTATGTTATATTGTTATTATATTTATTGTTGGCCTTCTCCGGGTCCCGTCGACTAAACAATGTCGTTTGGCGGGACCCAGGAGAAGAGCCTTCTCTGTGGTGGCCCCGACCCTCTGGAACCAGCTCCCCCCAGATATCAGAGTTGCCCCCACCCTCCTTGCCTTTCGCAAGCTCCTTAAAACCCACCTCTGTCGTCAGGCATGGGGGAATTGAAATTTTCCCTTCCCCCTAGGCTTATAGAATTTATACATGGTATGCTTGTATGTATGATTGGTTCTTTAAATTGGGGTTTTAAAGATTATTTTTAATATTAGATTTGTTCACATTGTCTTTTTTATTGTTGTTAGCTGCCCCAATTCTTCGGAGAGGGGCGGCATACAAATTTAATAAATACAAATACAAATATAGGAGTCCCTTGTAATTAGGCCAAAAACACACCTGTGATTTCAATATTTCAGTAATGTGGGTCTATCTTTTCTTTCCTTGTTTAGCCTCACCCACCTGGATTCTATAACCAAGATTCACAACGGCTCAGGTATTGTTTCCCACCGCCCATAGTTTGGGGGTGTCGCTTATATCTCGAGGCTCAGAAAGATGTAATTGGGCTCCTGGGCCCTTAAGCATCTGTCGGCAGGAAGCTTTAACTGTCCTGCATAACTAATGGGGAGGAGCTAACCGAGAGGTGGCATCGTTCATATTGTCTGGGGCTTTCCTGCACTGTTTTCTTTAAGGTATCTTTGCCACCGCTGCCCGCTCATAGCCACCCCCTTCTTTTCTTGCCAGTCTTCACGAAGAACCTCTGCAGCCAGATGTCTGCCATCAGCGGGCCTCTGCTGCAGTGGCTGGAGGACCGTTTGGAGCAGAACAAACAACGGATGCACGAACTGCAGCGGGAGAAAGACGAGCTCTTGGAGGAACTGGCTGCCTTGGAGTGAAGGAGGCAAAGCCTTCTGACCTGGGTTCAGCCCCCATCCTCTCTTGCTGCTTCTTCTCCTGCCCGGCCCCCTTTTTTCCATCTTGCAGCCAGGACTGCTTAGAAAACGCCTCTGCCAAATGGCATTTCTGGGCGATGAGGATTTCGGCGAACAGAACAGCAGATACTGCAGAAAAAGAAGAAAATAACGTTTTTACATAGTGGACTTCATTTTTTTTTCTTTTAACGTAACGAGTCTTGAAGTTGTCAAGGTGAGATAACCTAAGCACAGCAGCCCCCTTGTCCTTGTTGCATTTAGTAGCAACTGATTCTTAATTTATCTCTGGGTGCACCGTTCTGGGGAGGGGTCTTCAGAGATAACGTGCTATTTCTTTTGCCTCGCTCTTGTTCCCTATCATGTTTCTGATTGCAGAACAAGGATTTTGCATGTCTTTCTTGGAATGGAATAAAGTCAAATGATTCGATTCCTTCTAAATGTCGTCAAGCCCAGCTCAGAGAGCACCAGGGGCCCCACAGTCTTTTTCCTCCTCTTCCTCTCCCTTCTAGCACTGATGATATTACCTAGCTGGTTAATGAAATGTCTGCAAGAAAACAACCAAGCTCAAATAGCACTGAGGGCCCCACAGTCGTCCTCTTCCTCTCCCACTACCTTCTAGCCCTGATGATGTTACCTAGCTTGTTAATGAAACATCTGGAGGGCTATTAAGAGCCTGGGTGGCGCGGTAGTTAGAGTACAGCACTGCAGGCTACTTCAGCTAACTGCTACCTGTAGTTCAGTTCGAATCTCACCACCAGCTCAAGGTTGACTCAGCCTTCCATCCTTCCGAGGTGGGTCAAATGAGGACCCTGATTGTTGGGGGCAAGAGGCTGACTCTAGAAACCACTTAGGGCTGTAAAAACACTATGAAGCGGTATATAAGTCTAAATGCTATTGCTAAATGCCATTGCCAGAAAACAGCCAAGCTCAGAGAGCACCAAGGACCCCACAGTCCTTTTCCTCCTCTTCCTTCTCTCCCTTCTAGCACTGATGACGTTACCTAACTGGTTAATGAAATGTCTGCAAGAAAACAACCAAGCTCAGCACCCTGAGCTACAAACTTTCTCCTTTATTGGAATTTCAGATGTCTCCCTCCAGCTCGTTCTTTTGACAGCAGCCTTCTCCTCTTCATTTCATCCCTCAGCCTGCCGGGGCTGAAAGATGCCTAGCCTTGAAGTCCCCTCACCAATGGTTTAAGCATCTGCTTTCATCTTCTCCCCCTCCCTGCCCCCCATGACTCCCCTCTTGAGCAGGCTTAGAACCAGGCCTTGAAGAACAGAAGGGCACCCAAAGCATCTCCAAAGAGCTGCTGCAGCTGCAAATTTCTCACCGCGTTCTTCTCTAACAAAGCAGCTGCGTTGAACATGAGCCCCGACCAGCTGTTATCCCAGACAAAACGAGTCCAACCTGGGTTGGGTTTCCCTCTTGCCTTTATCTTTTGTTTTTAACTCGCAAAGATCAACGCAGCAACTTTAGGCTTGCCTACTATCAAGCCTTTGACTAACTAACCCAAGCAGATCAGAACCCTGAGTTGTGCTCCTTTTCAAAGAATCTTCTTTATTGAGTACATCGTAACTGTTCGTTGTATGTTTTAGTCTCCAGTCCTCATTGTCCTGGTTGCTTTCCTCTGCATTCTCAGTGTTCTAAAATAGTGGGGTGGGCCCCTCGGGGGGGGGGGGGGACAGAGCAATAGGAGTTTTTTTGCACAGAACAATAGCTCACAGCACAGAGCAGGAGATATGAAGTGCATATAACAAACCGTTTAGAGACACCATGGAAAAATATTTAACAGCATGAAAAGAAAGGAGGAGAGAGACGGAGATAATGAGAGAAATGTAAGTCTCGCGAAAGCTAAGACAAGCAAATATGACGAAGCGTATGTAGCGCTTGGCTTCACTGTGACTATGGTGGGAGGCGAGGAAAGACCTTATGTTTACTCTGCCTAAAAATGTTGTCGGTGGACAGCATGAAGCCAAATAAATTAAGGTGTCACTTAAACACATTACACCCAATCATGCTGATAAGCCGCTTGGTCTTTTTCAGTGAAAATGTGCCAAATATTGCAAGAATATTGTTATGTTTTTTGATATGTTGTGAGCCGCCCAAGTCCTCGGAGAGGGGCGGCTTACAAATCCAATAAATAAATAAATAAACTATCGTCCTGGTGCAGGCTTGTTGGGGGGGGATGTTTACTTCTTCCTAGGGATGGGATATAACAGAAAATAATCAAGAAGCACTTTTTCTAGAGTCTCAATAGCTTTTTTTATAGTGTACTGCGTGCCTTACTAAGACTTTATAGAGTGGTAGTAGTACCTCCCTTGATCCTCATCTCCAACGGATTGGTGTGTGTGGTTGTTTTTCTTGATGCAATTGTCAAGGAAGGAGGAAGAGGAAGGGAAGTGGCAGCTGAGTGGCAGCTAGTTGAGGGTAACCTGTTTGCAAATTCAGGAAAAGCTTCAGTTGATGGTTTGCTTAATAAAATGACATAAACTTGACCAAACATTGAAGAAAAGAGCGACGAAGATGATTAGGGGACTGGATGCTAAAACATAAGAAAAAAGGCTGCAGGAACTGGGCATGGCTAGTCTAGTGAATTGAAGGACCCAGAGAGACAGGATAGCAGCCTCCCAAAATTTGAGGGGAGGGGGGTCAAGCTATTTTCCAAGGCAACTGAAGGCCAGACAAAGAATAATTGATGGAAACTAAATGAGAGATTCAACCTGGAAATAAGGAGAGATTTCACAGTGAGAACAATCAACCGATTGAAGTTGTAGGAGTTTTATCTCTGGAGGCTTTCAAGAAAAGACTGGACTGCCATCTGTCAGGAATGGTGCAGGGTCTCCTGCTTGGGTTGGACTAGATGACCAAGAGCAGTGATGGCGAACCTTTCTTTCCTCGGGTGCTGAAAGAGTGTGCTATCACACATGCATGAGTACCCACACCCATAATTCAATGCCTGGGGAGGGCAAAAACAGCTTCCCCTGCCCCTCCCAGAGGCCCTCTGTAGGCCGGAAACGGACTGTTTCCCAACTTCTGGTGGGGCCAGTAGGCTCATGTTTCACCTTTCCCAGGCTCCAAAGGCTTCCCTGGAGCTGGGAGAGGATAAAAACGCCCTCCCCCATCTCTGTGGAGGTTCCCTGGAAGCCAAAAACGCCTTCCCAGAGCCTCGGTGCAAGCCAAAAATCAGCTGGCCAGCACACACATGCACGTTGGAGCTGAGTTAGGGCAACAGATCGTGTGCCAGAAGATTTGGCTATGCGTGCCACCTGTGGCACCCATACCATAGATTCACCATCACTGACCTAGAAGGTCCTTCCAGCTCTTGTTAATCTGTTAAAAACTGCTGCAATTTATTTCTCAGCTATTCAGGCAGTCCTCGCCTACCTGGAGCCCAAACTTTCTGTTTTGTAAGTGAGACAGTTGCTATAAGTAACTCCCCGTTTTACCACTTTTTTAAGCAGATCACCACAGTCGTTTACTAACACATGGATGTTCAGTAGCTCTGGTTCCTCCATTGACTTTCCTTGTCAAAAAAGGGGATCACAGCAACGGTCGGTTGCCAAGCCTTTGAATTTTGATCCTGTGACCCTGGGGGGTGCTGCAAGGGTGATTGGTGTAGAAAAATTGTCATAATACATTTTTTTCAGTGCCGTTGTAACATTGAACTGCCGTTAAATGAACTGTTGCAAGTCAAGGACAACCTGCATTTTTATATTCTCAGCTCTAGTTGGCAATAAATCGACTTGCCTTCCTTTGCACAGGCCCCTAAACAGTGTGTAAAAATTGCTCTGGAACCTTTCAGTTTTGGTCGCCACGATGCAAAAAGGATGCTGAGACTAGAAAGAGTGCAGAGAAAAGTAACATAGATGATTAGGGGACTAGAGCAGTGGTCCCCAAACTACGGCCCGTGGGCCACATGCGGCCCGCTGAGGCCATTTATCTGGCCCGCGGGGGGGGGGGGGTTGTATTTTTTTCCCTCTTAACATGCATTCAAACAACACAGTGTACCATCTTATTTTCCATGAATAAAATGCGGTATTTTGTTAGTAACTAATATCAAACATCAAAAAAGTTGCAAAGGTTTTTTTTCTAATTTTGTCATCCAGTTACATTCATTTTCTTTTAATTAAATTCCCTCCTTAACGTTCCTTCAAAAAGTACACCAACAATTATATTTCTAACTTATTAACCATTATGCCAAAGTGCTTCCTTCTTTCTTTATATATTTTTCTATAAACCAAGAAAACCTTGTATAGCCAATCAGATGTTAACAAAAGAAAATTAAAAACAAAACATAAACATATATGAATTTCATACTTCTTCCCCCCCCCCTCTAAATAGTATGTTCCCATTTTGTTTTTTACTTTAAAATAAGGTATGTGCAGTGTGCATAAGGATTTGTTCACAGTTTTTTTTACAGTCCAGCCCTCCAACAGTCCGAGGGGCAGTGAACTGGCCCCCTGTGTAAAAGGTTTGGGGACCCCTGGACTAGAGGCTAAAACATGAAGAACGATTGCAGGAACTGGGTACGTTTAGTCTGATGAAAAGAAGAACCAGGGAAGACATGATAGCAGTATTCCAATATCTCAGAGGTTGCCACAAACGAGGGAGTCTAAACTATTCTCCAAAGCACCTGAGGGTAGAACAAGAAGCAATGGTTGGAAACTAAATAAGGAGAGAAGTAACTTAGAACTAAGGAGACATTTCCTGACAGTTGGAACAATTAACCAGTGGAACAACTTGCCTCCAGAAGTTGTGAATGCTCCAACGCTGGAAGTTTTTAAGAAGATGTTGGATAACCATTTGTCCTAAGTAATGTAGGGTTTCCTGCCTAAGCAGGGGGTTGGACTAGAAGACCTCCAAGGTCCGTTCCAACTCTTCTTGTTGTTATTTTATTCACAAAAAACAGTAATACACAGCAAACAAGATTGATATGCTGGAATTTGTATTATTATTATTATTATCATCGTCATCAATATAAGACAGCAAACAAGATCACTATGCCGGATTTCGTATTTCATCACCAGTCGGGTGCTTCCCAAGCACCTAGGACTGCGTGATGTAGCGGCAAATTATGTGTGTCTATCCCAGCAAAGCGGCCTTTTGCAATTGACAGATGGAGATTTTGTCAATTCCGATGGTTTTCAAATGTCCGCTGAAATCCTTTGGCACTGCGCCTAGCGTGCCAAGGACCACTGGGACCCCTTTCACTGGCTTATGCCAGAGTCGTTGCAGCTCGATTTTTAGATCTTTGTATTTAACTAACTTATCTATCTATCTATCTATCTATCTATCTATCTATCTATCTATCTATCTATCTATTTTTTAGATTTGTATGCCGCCCCTCTCCGTAGACTCGGGGCGGCTAACAACAATAATAGAAAACAGCATATAACAAATCTAATATTTAAATTACTAAAAATCCTTATTAAAAACCAAACATACACACAAACATAACATGCATAAATTGTATAAGCCTAGGGGAATGGTATTTCTCAATTCCTCCATGCCTGACGACAGAGGTGGGTTTTAAGAAGTTTACGAAAGGTGAGGAGGGTGGGGGCAATTCTGATCTCGGGGGGGAGTTGGTTCCAGAGGGCCGGTGCAGCCACAGCGAAGGCTCTTCCGCTGGGCCCCGCCAAACAACATTATTTAGTTGACAGGACCCGGAGAAGGCCCACTCTGGGACCCGACTGGTCGCTGGGATTTGTGCGGCAGAAGGTGGTCCCAGAGATATTCTGGTCCGATGCCATGAAGGTCATAACCAACACTTTGAATTGTGACCGGGAACTGATCGGCAACCAATGCAGACTGCAGAATGTTGGGTGTAACATGGGCATATTTGGGAAAGCCCATGATTGCTCTCGCAGCTGCATTCTGCACGATCTGAAGTTTCTGAACACTCTTCAAAGGTAGCCCCATGTAGAGAGCGTTACAGTAGTTGAGCCTCAAGGTGATGTTCTCTAGTTGCTTCTCCTCAATTCTGTTGTCTCCTGGGATTGTGATGTCGATGATCCATACTTTCTTTTTTCTCCACAAACAGAATGTCTGGTGTACAGTATTATGTTTCAAATAATATTATGTGTTATTATGTATTATTATGTATTATTATGTATTATTATTATTATTATTATTATTATTATTATTATTATTATTATTATTATTATTATATCTTTGGGGGTTAACTTCATTGCAGCAGTGTTTACGGTAAGCCACCCTGCAAAATGCACTGGAAAATGGAAACACCACCTCCTGTTTCAAATCCATGAATTCAACACCTCCCGGTTTATTGCTGAGTGGACTTCACCAGATCTCCACTCCGAGCGAAACCCCCCTTCTCTTTTAACCTGCGCCCCTTCTTGCCTGCGTCGACAAAAAACGCAAACAATTGAATGTGCTATTCCTGCCTTTGCTGGAACCATCGGACTGAGGGCACCTTTTTTGGCCAACGCTGTTTTTCTGTAAGCACGGCTGGAAGAGGAACTCTGCTCTCACGCATGCCATTGGCATCAGCTGGGTAGAGTCCTCCAAGAAGCTTTTGAATTCCATTCTGTTTCCTCGGTCCTTCTTCCTGGATAATGTTTACAGCAAGCATTATCTGAGTTCATGGCTCTCTGGCAGCTGGCCGACCTATTTATAAACTCCCGGGGAGGAGGTTGAGGGGAATGTGATTCACGAGCATAAAGCATCGCCTTGGACAAAAGGGTGCTCATTCCTCCCTCCTTTGTGATACAAAGCTGAGCTCACACCTGTCATTTCTGAACATTGGAGAAAGTGAAGCATGCATGAGCCACAGGTTCAGTGGAACCTTTAATTGCATCTTCACTGGGCCTTTAAAAAAAAAAGTTTAAAAAACTTCAAAAGTTTGAATCCACGCGCAAAATGAGCTATCAAGAGTGTTGTAAGAACTACTGTGTGTAGTCAGAACTATGTGTTCTCATGTTGGTTTGTATATGTACATGTATTGAGAAGATTGATGTATTTGTGAATGACTAGGATTCAATTCAATTCAATTTATTAGATTTGTATGCCGCCCCTCTCCTAAGACTCGGGGTGGCTCACAACAGCAATAAAAACAGTATAACAATGGAACAAATCTAATAGGATTGTTACTGACTATGATATTTGATAAATGTAGTTTATTCTGAACTAATTTATCTGGATAGTTTTTTCCCAAACGCCTTCAGATCATGCAGAATGCAGCTGCGAGAGCAATCATGGGCTTCCCTAAATATGCCCATGTTACAGCAACACTCCGCAGTCTGCATTGGTTGCCGATCAGTTTCCGGTCACAATTCAAAGTGTTGGTTATGACCTATAAAGCCCTTAATGGCATCGGACCAGAATATCTCCGGGACCGCCTTCTGCCGCACGAATCCCAGTGACCGGTTAGGTCCCACAGAGTTGGCCTTCTCCGGGTCCTGTCGACTAAACAATGTCGGCTGGCGGGACCCAGGGGAAGAGCCTTCTCTCTGGCGGCCCTGACCCTCTGGAACCAGCTCCCCCCAGAGATTAGGATTGCCCCCAACCTCCTTGCCTTTCGTAAACCTCTTAAGACCCACCTCTGCCATCAGGCATGGGGGAATTGAGACATCTCCCCTGGCCTATATATTTTATGCATGGTATGTTTGTGTGTATGTTTTATTTTAAATAAGTTTTTTTTTAGTTTTTTAATTATTAGATTTGTTACCGTATATTGTTCTTATTATTGCTGTGAGCCGCCCCGAGTCTACGGAGAGGGGGGGCATACAAATATAATAAATAATAATAATAATAATAATAATAATAATAATAATAATAATAATAATAATAATAATAATAATAACTCTGCTAAACAAATAATTTCTTCAACACTGTCAAACTATTTACTAAGTCTGCACTACCTAGTTTTTTCTCATCGTTCCTATCACCCATTTCCTCTCACTTATGACTGTGACTGTAACTTGTTGCTTGTATCCTAAGATTTTTATTGATTGTTTCTTCATTGCTTATTTGACCCATATGAAAATCATTAAGTGTTGTACGTCATGATTCTTGACAAATGTATCTTTTTTTATGTACACTGAGAGCATCTGCACCAAAGACAAATTCTATCCTACCATTCGTACCCTACCCTACCCTACCCTTCTACCCTACCCTACCCTACCCTACCCTTCTACCCTACCCTACCCTACTCTATTCTATTCTATTCTATTCTATTCCTTCTCTCTATTCTATTCTGCTCTGATCTGCTCTCTTCTCCTCTCCTCTATTCTATATACTCAAGCTATCCGGGTCTTGCTATATTTAATATTATTCATATCTCTGGATTATTAGCTGGATATCACCTACCTCCACAGTTTCCTCTGTATATCCTTCGTAACTTAAGTGTAGTACCGCTTACTCATCATCATCTAACAAAGAGGCACGACGATACGAACACGAGCCTTTAAAAAAAAATCTGTTGTTTTCATTTTTAATGAGCGCATTTCTTTTAGAATAGAGTTTTATTGGCCGAGTGTGATTGGATACACAAGGAATTTGTCTTGGTGCATATGCTCTTAGTGTATATAAAATAAAAGATTTTCATTGGAACTGATAGACTTTGAAATCATATGATGTTCTCTCTTTTTTAAACCACTTTGCAATCCGTTACTACATGCCATTCAATGTTTTTAGCTTGGATGGGATAGTTTTCCAAGAAAGGAGAACTCTTTTTGTGAATTTTGGAAAAGCGATCCAGCTCATTCTGCAATATTTGAAAAATAAAAGTTTTTAAAACTTCGAAAGTTTGAATCCACGTACAAAATGAGCTATAAGAGTCACCACGATACGAATACAAGCTTTTCTGGATGTCTGGGCTAAACTCTTGTTCGAAGGGCCTCCTCACTAAAAATATTATCCCCTCTTATTCTGTCCTGCTCTTTCTCATTCCAGTCATGTCTTCCTCGGGTAAACTCTTTATCACCACTAGACAACAGAAGAATGTAACAACGGGGGAGCTGGATTAGACCATAGACCAAAAGTTCCCACAGTAGCCAACCAGATGGTGGTTTCCAGTCGCCCTGTGTTTATTTTGTACACAAATTAATTTTAATTGCAGCACTGTGGCCTCCTTTAACCTCCACTGTTTTCCCCCATTCCCACACCACAAAATAAATGCACTAAGGCTGAGTTGTTTTAAATAAGCATTTATAATCTATCCTTATATTAATTCATTTATTCCTTTGAAGCATTGATATTCCACCTCTTTTTTCATTTGTTTGATATTCCACTTTTGTATTCATTTGCTTAAAGCATTTATATCCCACCTTTTTATTCATTTGTTTAAAGGATTTATATTTCAACTTTTTATTCATTTCTTTAAAGCATTCATATCTTAGCATTTTATTCATTTCTTTAAAGCATTCGTATTTCCACTTTGTATTCATTTGTTTAAAGCGTTCATATTCCACTTCTTTGCATTCATTTATTCTTTGATTTAAAACATTTATATTCCACCTCTTTCCATTTATCTATTTCTTTATTGAAATAGCTGATATCCCACCTATATATTTGTTTTGTTGGATTTCTAAGCCGCTCAATTCTTTTCAGACTTTATTTCCATTCATTCCTTTAAAACCTTGATATTCCACTTTTCTCTAGGAAACTCCAGACTTTGCCGTCCTGAGTCCCCTTTCCTCAACAACAGCCCTGCGAGGTTGGTTAGAAACATAGAAACATAGAAGACTGACGGCAGAAAAAGACCTCATGGTCCATCTAGTCTGCCCTTATACTATTTCCTGTATTTTATCTTACAATGGATATATGTTTATCCCAGGCATGTTTAAATTCAGTTACTGTGGATTTACCAACCACGTCTGCTGGAAGTTTGTTCCAAGGATCTACTTCTCTTTCAGTGAAATAATATTTTAGAAACATAGAAACATAGAAGTCTGACGGCAGAAAAAGACCTCATGGTCCATCTAGTCTGCCCTTATACTATTTTCTGTATTTTATCTTAGGATGGATATATGTTTATCCCAGGCATGTTTAAATTCAGTTACTGTGGATTTACCAACCACGTCTGCTGGAAGTTTGTTCCAAGGATCTACTTCTCTTTCAGTGAAATAATATTTTCTCACGTTGCTTTTGATCTTTCCCCCAACTAACTTCAGATTGTGTCCCCTTGTTCTTGTGTTCACTTTCCTATTAAAAACACTTCCCTCCTGAACCTTATTTAACCCTTTAACATATTTAAATGTTTCGATCATGTCCCCCCTTTTTCCTTCTGTCCTCCAGAAGGAAAAGGGGGGGACATGATCGAAACATTTAAATATGTTAGAAACCCAACAAAACAAATATATAGATGGGATATCAATGATTTCAATAAAGAAATAGATAAATGTAAAGAGTTGGAATAGAAATGTTTGAGTTGAGCAGAGAAAGGGGTGGGTGAGGAAAAGAGGGAAGAAATGGAGATGACCCAAAAATCATACAGAGTGTTCCAGGATCAACTGGGAGAATGGGACAACTTGCCACAGTCAACTTGCTATGGCCAAGTCACCATGGCCAATTTACCATGAGACAACTGGCTGCAAGATAACTTCTTGTGGGACAATGTAATAATTCTATTTTTGCCATTCCCATCTCATCCTTCTCTCCTTTGGCATCCTTTCTTTAATGATTCCATCCCACTCTTTCTTTGATATCAATGAAACTCTTGTCCGGCAGTGAGTTGTCCTGCAACAAGTTGGCCATGAGAAGTTGGCTGCGGGGAGTTTATTTATTGTATTTATTTATTGTATTTATTTATTGTATTTATTTATTGTATTTATTGTATTTATTGTATTTATTGTATTTATTGTATTTATTGTATTTATTTATTTATTTATTTATTTATTTATTTATTTTATTTTTATGCTGCCCTTCTCCTTAGACTCAGGGCAGCTTACAACATGTTAACAATAGCACTTTTTAACAGAGCCAGCCTATTGCCCCCACAATCTGGGTCCTCACGGAGTTGTCCATGGAGCCTTTAAAAACCCTCTGTCTCCTAGGTCCAGTCACTCCAACTTTCAAGATTGGCAAGCCATGAACAACCCTCTTCCTAGGGCAGGATTCAGCCTACTCTGCTGGCTGGAATATATAAACACAGACATCCTAAAAATAATATCTTTTCTTTTATGTACCATGAGAGCATGTGCACCAAGTGACCAAGATAAATTTCTTGTGTGTCCAATCACACTTGGCCAATAAATAATTATATTCTGTTCTGTTCTTGTTTTTGTTCCTAGTCTTGGTCCTGGTCCGGTCCGATCTCATTCCATTCTATTCTCTATTTAGTTGTTTATTCTACTCTCTATTCTACTATCTCCTCTCCTCTTCCCTATCCCTATTCCTGTCCCATTCCATTCTCTATTTTATTTACTTACTTACTTAGTTATTTATTTATTTAGTCCAATACACAATAATACACAATGAAGGTTATAGAGGATATAGTAGAGAAGAAATACGAGATATAGGAGAGACTATAGGACAGGGGACGGAAGGCACTCTAGTGCACTTATGTACGCCCCTTACTGACCTCTTAAGAATCTGGAGAGGTCAACCGTGGATAGTCTAAGAGTAAAATGTTGGGGATTAGGGGATGATACTACGGAGTCCAGTAATGAGTTCCACGCTTTAACAACCCGATTACTAAAGTCATATTTTTTACAGTCAAGTTTGGAGTGGTTAATGTTAAGCTTGAATCTGTTGTGTGCTCTTGTGTTGTTGTGGTTGAAGCTGAAGTAGTCTTTGACAGGCAGGACATTGCAACATATGATCTTGTGGGCAATACTTAGATTTTGTTGTTTATTCTCCTCTCTTCTCTTTTCTCTCTCCTCTCCTCTTCTTCCTCTCCTCTCCTCCATTCCATGCCATTCCATTCCATGAATTGCTATTGTTATTCTACAAACGCAGGTAGAGACACACTCGTCGAGAGCGACCCCAACCCCGTCAACTCAAAGGAACCGAGCTCAGCAGTCCAAGACGGGCAACGCAGAGCTCTCCCCTTCCCTTCCGGTGCCGACTTGTCCGAAGCCGGCGGGAGAATTTCTCCCTCTCCTCGGCTCTGAAAGCCCAGCCCGCCCGTCGTCGGGGCTCCCCAGTCCGGCTCAGGGGAAGAAAGGGAGAGGAAGGGGGGTCTCTAGGATCCCACGGCCGTCCTCCAAGGGGGCTGGAGGGGGCGGACCTCGGGGCGGGCGGGACCCTCGCCTCCCCCGGCTGCGCGCCTCCCTTTGGCCAACTTTCGCCCGCTGGTGCCGCGCAAAAGGCCGGGCGCTTCTCAAGGGTCTCCCGGCGGTTTTTGCCAGCCGCCCACCTCCGTCGGTTCTTCTCCTTCTTTTTCTTACTAGAGGTTGAAAAGGGGAGGGGTCCCTCCAGGGCAGGATGTCGGCGGCCGAGGAGGGAGCTCTGTCGGTGCGCCCCTTCAAGCTGATCGCGCTGCTCTGCGCCTTCCTGGCGCTGGCTCTGGATGTGGCTGCGCTGCTGAGCCCAGCTTGGGTCACATCGGAACGCTACTCGCTCTCGCTCTGGAAGGAGTGTCGGCAGCTCCTGGACGGCTGGCAATGCTTCTCCACCCTCGGAAGCGGTAAGCGGGGCGGGGGGGTGTCCGGGATCCCGAGGCGGGTAGATCGGGAGCTGATGGCGGGAGGATGCACAAAATCCGGACCGTGGGAGTAGAGTAGAGCAGAGCAGAGCAGAGCGTAGAGTAGAGTAGAGTGTAGAGTACAGTAGAGTAGAGTGTAGAATAGAGTAGAGCAGAGTGTAGAGTGCAGTAGAGTAGAGAGTAGAGTAGAGCAGAGCAGAGTGCAGAGTAGAGTGTAGAGTAGAGTGTAGAGTACAGTAGAGTAGAGTGTAGAATAGAGTAGAGCAGAGTGTAGAGTGCAGTAGAGAGTAGAGTAGAGCAGAGCAGAGCATAGAGTAGAGTGTAGAGTAGAGTAGAGTGTAGAGTAGAGTGTAGAGTACAGTAGAATAGAGTGTAGAATAGAGTAGAGCAGTGTGTAGAATGCAGTAGAGAGTAGAGTACAGCAGAGCATAGAGTAGAGTGCAGAGTGCAGTGTTCCGTCTAATTTTTTTGGGGGGTGGGCGGAAAAGTATAGTGTCTGAGCGGCAGTCCCTTCGGGACTGGGCGGCACAGAAATATTAAATAAATAAATAAACAAACAAACAAATAAAAAACCCACCCTGTTTTGCCTCAGAGAATTTCAAAATAAAATACTGTACTGTGTCTATAACAGTGAGCTCATAACAGGGCAACTCTATCAATATCAAAATGCCACTTAAATAGTTGAGCTAGTTTCAAACTAGATTTTGATTTTCTTTCTCTCTTCCTTACTCCCATTCTTCTTCTTTCTCTTTTCCTTCCTCTCTTTTTTCTATCTGTTTCTCTCTCTTCCTCTCTTCCTCTCTCTCTCCTTCCCTCTCACTCTTTCCCTCTCGGCTTCTGGGCAGGTTTGGAAAACTCTGAGTTGATGATGATTTTTAAGTGAGCGATTGCTCACTGCTCAGCTTAGAGGGAACTATGGAGTAGAGTGTAGAGTAGAGCAGAGTGTAGAGTGCAGTAGAGAGTAGAGTAGAGCAGAGCATAGAGTAGAGTGCAGAGTAGAGTAGAGTAGAATGCAGAGTAGAGTAGAGTGTAGAGTAGAGCAGAACAGAATGAAGGAATAGAATAGAACAGAACAGAACAGAATTCTTTATTGGCCAAGTGTGATAGGGCACACAAGGAATTTGTCTTTGGTGCAG
The DNA here is from genome assembly GCF_031021105.1 of Erythrolamprus reginae. Classification (NCBI taxonomy): domain Eukaryota; kingdom Metazoa; phylum Chordata; class Lepidosauria; order Squamata; family Dipsadidae; genus Erythrolamprus; species Erythrolamprus reginae. The sequence continues at coordinate 44,481,744 of NC_091957.1, forward strand.
ATGCTCTCAGTGTATATAAAATAAAATATACATTTGGTAAGAATCATGACGTACAACACTTAATGATTGTCATAGGGGTCAAATAAGCAATGAAGAAACAATCAATATTAATAAAAATCTTAGGATACAAGCAACAAGTGACAGTCCTACAGTCATAAGTGGGAGGAAATGGGTGATAGGAACAATGAGAAAAAACTAGTAGTAATTGTAGTGCAGACTTAGTAAATAGTTTTACACTGTTGGGGGAATTATTTGTTTGGCAGAGTGATGGCGTTCGGGAAAAAACTGTTCTTGTGTCTAGTTGCTTTGGTGTGCGGTGCTCTGTAGCCACGTTTTGAGGGTAGGAGTTGAAACAGTTTATGTCCAGGATGTGAGGGGTCTGTAAATATTTTCACAGCCCTCTTTTTGACTCGTGCAGGTCCTCAATGGAAGGCAGGTTGGCAGCAATTGTTTTTTCTGCAGTTCTGATTCTCCTCTGAAGTCTGTGTCGGTCCTGTTGGGTTGCAGAACTGCTAGGCTGCATACTGGGTTGTTAAAGGTTGGGTGCAGCCAGTGGTGGGAAGCAGCCAAGCCACAGCCAGAACATGGGATATCACACTTCTTCACTTGGATGGCTTTTTAAGGGTCTTCTTCCTTATTTTCCTAAATTTAACCAGATTAACGGAGTTGAAAGGGACCTTCTAGGGTCATCTAGTCCAGTGTTTCCCAACCTTGGCAACTTGAACATATCTGGACTTCAACTCCCAGAATTCCCCAGCCAGCATTTGCTGGCTGGGAAATTCTGGGAGTTGAAGTCCAAATATCTTCAAGTTGCCAAGGTTGGGAAACACTGATCTAGTCCAACCCCTGCCCCCAGAAACACCATTTCTGACAAATGGCAATCCAGTCTCTTGTTGAAAGCTTCCAGGGATGAAGTTCCCACAACTTCTGAAGGGGACTTCTTTGCCATGGGTTGATTGTTCTCACTGTCAGGAAATTTCTCCTTATTTCCAGGTTGAATCTCTTATTCAGTTTCCATCTATTATTGCTTGTCTGGCCTTTGGGTGCTTTGAAAAATAGATTGATCTCCTCCTGTCTCTAGCAGCCCCTCAAGTACTGGAACACCACTATCATGTCTCCCCTGGTTCTTCTCTTCTCTTCTCTTCTCTTCTCTTCTCTTCCCTTCCCTTCTCTTCTTTTCCCTTCCCTTCCCTTCCTTTCCCTTTCCTTCTCTTCTTTTCTTTTCTCTTCTCTTCTCTTCTTTTCCCTTCCCTTCCCTTCTCTTCTTTTCTCTTCTATTCTCTTCTCTTCTCTTCATTTGCTGGCTGGGGAATTCTACGAGTTGAAGTCCAAATATATTCAAGTTGCCAAGATTGGGAAACACTGCCCTAATTGGTCACTGAAGGAGTCAAAGAGACCTCAAGTGAAAGAGAAAGTTCTCCCAGGAATGGAAATACTCCTTGGTTTACAAGCTGCTTAAACAAATGTCTGTTGCAATCATTTCCAAGGATGGTAACCCTGGTGATTCTTGGAAGGCTGAATGTTTCTTCTTCTCTGTCCCAAATGAGATGCTTATAGATTAAAAAAAACCCACCAAATTCCAAGATACTGAAGAAGACAGAAAGGCAAAGACAACACAGCAGAAATGTTTTATGTATTTTATTTATTTATTTATTTATTTTGTCCAATGCACAATAATACACAATGAGGGTTATAGAGGATACACTCAAGTAAAATATATCAAAGAAAGAAGAGAAGAGAAAATATAACATATCAATAATATATAAAACAAAATATATCAATGAGAGAATAGAAGAAAAGATATAGGGATAGGAGAGAAGATATATGAGATATAGGAGAGACTTTAGGACAGGAGATGGAAGGCACTCTAGTGCGCTGATGTACGCCCCTTACTGACCTCTTAGGAATCTGGAGAGGTCAACTGTGGATAGTCTAAGGGTAAAATGTTGGGGGTTAGGGGATGACACTACGGAGTCAGGTAATGTTCCACGCTTCGACGACTCGATTACTAAAGTCATGTTTTTTACAGTCAAGTTTGGAGCCGTTAATATTAATCTTGAATCTGTTGTGTGCTCTTGTGTTGTTGTGGTTGAAGCTGAAGTAGTCATTGACAGGCAGGACATTGCAGCATATGATCTTGTGGGCAATGCTTAGATCATGTTTAAGGCGTCGTAGTTCTAAGCTTTCTAGACCCAGGATTGTAAGTTTAGTTTCGTAGGGTATTCAGTTTCGGGTAGACGAATGAAGGGCTCTTCTGGTGAAGTATCTCTGGACATTTTTTTTTTTTTACAATATTTTTATTAATTTTCTTTAAAATAACATACAGACTTACAAACATTTAACATACAGTGTAGGGATGTATCATCCCTGCTCTTCTCAAAAGTATAAATGCAAATACAGAAAAAGGAATACATGATTGAATATCTAATTCAATGCTACTAATACAAAAAATATGTAATAGAAAAAATTGATATAATGAAAAAATTTCTAACTAGTTTCAAATCAATAAATCTTTAAGAAAAAAAAAGCAAATTACTATTCTATATATATAAACTAAATCTAATATAAATCTCAATGAGAAAAAATTATTACTCTTCTTTCTTTATTTTTTATTCTTATCTATCCATTCATAAACATTGTTCCATGTTTCATAAAATTTGGTTTCTTCCTGATCATTCAAGCGTCTTGTCATCATGTCCATTTCCGCGCAGTCTAATATTTTTGCAATAACTCCTCTTCTTCGGGGATATCTTCCCCTTTCCAATTTTGCGCGTAAATAATCCTTGCCGCTGTAAAAATATGTATAATCAAATACAGAATTTCTTTTTTGTAATTTTGGTTAGTAATTCCTAGCAAACAAAACTCCGGGGTGAAATCTATTTTCTGCTTTGTAATCTCTTTTGTCATTTTCTCTATCATTTTCCAGTACATTTTGGCTTTATTACATGTCCACCATTGGTGGTAGTAGGATCCTATTTCTTTCTTGCATTTCCAACATAGAGGTGATGTCTTTGAGAACATTTTTGCTATTCTACTTGGTGGGAGATGCCATCTATAGAACATTTTAATTTGGTTCTCTTTCAAAGAAACTGACTTTGTCATCCTCAGGTAATGTTCCACGCTTCGACGACTCGATTACTAAAGTCATGTTTTTTACAGTCAAGTTTGGAGCCGTTAATATTAATCTTGAATCTGTTGTGTGCTCTTGTGTTGTTGTGGTTGAAGCTGAAGTAGTCATTGACAGGCAGGACATTGCAGCATATGATCTTGTGGGCAATGCTTAGATCATGTTTAAGGCGTCGTAGTTCTAAGCTTTCTAGACCCAGGATTGTAAGTTTAGTTTCGTAGGGTATTCAGTTTCGGGTAGACGAGTGAAGGGCTCTTCTGGTGAAGTATCTCTGGACATTTTTGAGGGTGTTAATGTCAGAAATGCGATATGGGTTCCAAACAGATGAGCTGCATTCTAGGATGGGTCTGGCGAAAGTTTTGTAAGCTCCGGTAAGTAGTGTGAAATTGCCAGATCAGAAGCTACGTAGGATTAGATTAACAACTCTTGAAGCCTTCTTGGCGATGTTGTTGCCGTGGGCTTTGGCACTTAGGTCTTTAGTACTCCAAGGTCCTTGACCGAGTGGGGGTTATCTGTGATAATTTGTCTATTCAATTTGTATTTGGAGTTCTGATTCTTTTTGCCGATGTGTAGGACAGAGCATTTGCTGGTTGAGATTTGGAGTTCCCATGTGTTAGACCAGTGTTTTTCAATCAGTGTGCCGTGGCATACTAGTGTGCCGCGGAACATGGTCAGGTGTGCCGCATGAGCGGATAGAGAAAGAGAAAGAAAGCAAGAGAGAGAAAGCAAGAGAGAGAGAAAAAGGAAGCAAGAGAGAGAAAAAGAGAGAGAGACATAGAGGGAGAGAGAACAAGAATGAGAGAGAAAGAGAGAGGGGGAGAGAAAGATCAACAGAGAAAGAGAGAGAAAGAAAGAGTGAGAGAAAGAGAGAAAGAAATCAAGGAAGAGAGAGAGAAGGAGAGGAAGGGCGAGAGACAAGTGAGAGAAAAGAAGATAAATGAGAAAATGATTGAGGCAGAGAATGAAAGGAAAGATTACCAACGCTTCCTTGGGGAGGGGAGTTTTTCCATCACTCTATAAAGAAGCGCTTGTGCGCCCCCTCCTCAAGAAGCCCTCCCTGGACCCAGCTGTGCTTAATAACTACCGTCCAGTCTCCAACCTTCCCTTTATGGGGAAGGTTGTTGAGAAGGTGGTGGCACTCCAGCTCCAGCGGTCCTTGGAAGAAGCCGATTATCTAGGTCCCCAGCAGTCGGGTTTCAGGCCCGGTTACAGCACGGAAACCGCTTTGGTCGCGTTGATGGATGATCTCTGGCGGGCCCGGGACAGGGGTTTATCCTCTGTCCTGGTGCTCCTTGACCTCTCAGCGGCTTTCGATACCATCGACCATGGTATCCTTCTGCGCCGGCTGGAGGGGTTGGGAGTGGGAGGCACTGTTCTTCAGTGGTTCTCCTCCTACCTCTCTGGCCGGTTGCAGTCGGTGTTAGTGGGGGGACAGAGGTCGACTCCTAGGTCTCTCCCTTGTGGGGTGCCTCAGGGGTCGGTCCTCTCCCCCCTGCTATTTAACATCTACATGAAACCGCTGGGTGAGATCATCCAAGGACATGGGGTGAGGTATCATCAATATGCCGATGATACCCAGCTTTACATCTCCACCCCATGCCCAGTCAACGAAGCGGTGGAAGTGATGTGCCGGTGCCTGGAGGCTGTTGGGGCCTGGATGGGTGTCAACAGACTCAAACTCAACCCGGATAAGACGGAGTGGCTGTGGGTTTTGCCTCCCAAGGACAACTCCATCTGTCCGTCCATTACCCTGGGGGGGGAATTATTGACCCCCTCTGAGAGGGTCCGCAACTTGGGCGTCCTCCTCGATCCACAGCTCACATTAGAACAACATCTCGCAGCTGTGGCGAGGGGGACGTTTGCCCAGGTTCGCCTGGTGCACCAGTTGCGGCCCTATCTGGACCGGGACTCACTGCTCACAGTCACTCATGCCCTCATCACCTCGAGGTTCGACTACTGTAATGCTCTCTACATGGGGCTACCTTTGAAAAGTGTTCGGAAACTCCAGATCGTGCAGAATGCAGCTGCGAGAGCAGTCATGGGCTTACCCAGGTATGCCCATGTTTCACCATCACTCCGCAGTCTGCACTGGCTGCCGATCAGTTTCCGGTCACAATTCAAAGTGTTGGTTATGACCTTTAAAGCCCTTCATGGCACTGGACCAGAATATCTCCGAGACCGCCTCCTGCCGCACGAATCCCAGCGACCAATTAGGTCCCACAGAGTGGGCCTTCTCCGGGTCCCGTCAACTAAGCAATGTCGGTTGGCGGGCCCCAGGGGAAGAGCCTTCTCTGTGGCGGCACCGGCCCTCTGGAACCAACTCCCCCCGGAGATTAGAACTGCCCCTACTCTTCCTGCCTTCCGTAAACTTCTTAAAACCCACCTTTGCCGTCAGGCATGGGGGAATTGAAACATCCCCCCCCCCTGGGCACGTTGAATTTATATATGGTATGCTTGTGTGTGAGTCTGTTAGTTTGTGGGGTTTTTTAAATCTTTAAAATTTTAAATTGTTGATTACTTATGATTTGTCTTTTTACATGTTGTGAGCCGCCCCGAGTCTTCGGAGAGGGGCGGCATACAAATCCAAGTAATAAATAAATAAATAAATAAATAAATAAATAAATAAAAGAGAGAGAAACAAAAGAGAGAGAGAAGTGACTCTTGATTTAAAGCATATGATAAAAAGCATCCAAAGAATAAGAGAGAACCCCCCCCCCCCCAGCCCTCACCTGTTTTTGTAAATGGTTCAAGAGTGTATAAACACACACACACAAGGGGGAGATAATATGTATAATATGTACTGTCTTAGAGTGTCATTTTGTGTCATTTAGGTTGGTGGTGGGCCCCAGGATTTTGTAAATGTAAAAAATGTGCCGCGGCTCAAAAAAGGTTGAAAATCACTGTGTTAGACCAATCAGAAACAGAGTCTAAGTCTTTTTGGAGAGTAGTTTGCCTCTCTTTTCTAAGAGTCTTCAAAACAGCATTTATTCACCCTCTCCTTGTACCCTCTATCTAATCCCAGACAAGGGCGAAATTGCTTGGAGACATCCCGGTCACGCATAATTGGATCGGTTTGGCGTTGTTTTCAGAGTTTATCTGAACCCAACAATTGTGGTTCGTAAGATGTGCCTCAGAGTTATGCAAACTCAAGCCGTTGTGGCTAAGTGAAGAAATAATGCTTAAACTTGTCTCTTCGCTGCCTCGGGTCAGGGGAAAAGACTGGAGGAAGATTACCAAATAAAACATCTAAAGAAGGTTTGATCCAGGGGTGAAACGCTCCCGGTTGGCTCGTGCCTGTCGGTCGGTCGTCGGAGAGCCGGTCACGAAGGGAGTACGAGGCTCCGCCCATCATGCCCAGACACTGCCATTTGGGGTTTTTTTTACCCTCTGCACATGCGCAAACTATTTTGTGCATGTGCAGCGGGTAAAAGAACCCAAATGGTGGCCTCTGGGTGTCTGAGTGGAGCCTTGTGTTCCCTTCACCTCTGGCTCTCCCACGACCGACAGGCACGAGTGAACTGGGAACATTTCACCCACTGATTTGAACCCATCTGTTTCCATTTATTTTATTTTATTTTTATTTTTATTTTTATTTTTATTTATTTTTATTTATTTTTATTTATTTTTATTTATTTTTATTTATTTTTATTTATTTTTATTTATTTTTATTTATTTTTATATTTATATTTATATTTATATATATATATATTTTTAATTTTATATTATTTTATATTATTTTATATTATTTTATATTATTTTATATTTTATATTTTATATTTTATATTTTATATTTTATATTTTATATTTTATATTTTATATTTTATATTTTATATTTTATATTTTATATTTTATATTTTATATTTTATATTTTATATTTTATATTTTATATTTTATTTTATTTCTGCATTCAGTTTTGGTCGCCACGATGCAAAACGGATGTCAAGACTCAAAAAAAAGTGCAGAGAAGAGCGACAAAGATGATTAGGGGACTGGAGGCTAAAACATATGAAGAAGGGCTGCTGGAACTGGGTAGATCTAGTTTAATGAAAAGAAGGATCAGGGGAGACATGATAACAGTCTTCCAATATCTCTGATATCTGTTCTGATCTTCGGCTAAGGCCACTGTTAATTGGTATAAAGGCTTGCTAAATGCAGAGATTTGTAAAAACAAAACATCATCTTTATTTTTCTTCCTTCTGTTACAAACTGCATCATTCAATTCAATTCAATTCGGGGTGGCTCACAACAATAATAAAAACAGTATAACAATGGAACAAATCTAATAATAAAATTACATTAAAAAAAAACCCCAACAATTTAAAAACCTTACAACACATACATACCAAACATAAAATATAAGAAAGCCTGGGGGAGATGTCTTAATTCCCCCATGCCTGGCGATATAGGTGGGTCTTCAGTAACTTGCGAAAGACAAGGAGGGTGGGGGCCGTTCTAATCTCCGGGGGGAGTTGATTCCAGAGGGCCGGGGCCGCCACATAGAAGGCTCTTCCCCTGGGGCCTGCCAAACGACATTGTTTGGTTGATGGGACCCGGAGAAGGCCAACTCTGTGGGATCTTATCGGCCGCTGGGATTCGTGCGATAGAAGGCGGTCCCGGAGGTATTCTGGTCCAATGCCATGAAGGGCTTTAAAGGTCATTACCAACACTTTGAATTGTGACCAGAAGCCGATCGGCAGCCAGTGCAGGCCACGGAGTGTTGTAGAAATGTGGGCGAATCTAGGAAGCCCCACGATAGCTCTCGCGGCCGCATTCTGCACGATCTGAAGTTTCCGAACACTTTTCAAAGGTAGCCCCATGTAGAGAGTGTAGTCAAACCTCGAGGTGATCATCTCGGTATGTAGTCTCTCTTATCTCAGTCTTTAGTAGTTAAGGCAGCATAAACATCCTCAAAGCATTCCACCATTCATTTTAAAATTTATGGGTAGGGTAATAAAAATTGCAATTAAAAACACATAAAACAAAGCTTACTTTCAGAGCCGTGGAAAGACACCTCCATATTTTTTAATACAGATTGAGAACTCCACCCTTCTCTTCCGCTGACACCAGACGTGATGAATTAATTACTTAATTAATTAACCCGTTCTTCTCCTTAATATTTCTTCCCTGACACTTGCTCTCTCCGCCTCTGCAAGCATCTGAATTTACCAATCTAATATCTGTTTCTCCTTTACTTGAGTCTGAACTCATAGGAAGATCCTGTGGTTGGTCTCCCACTTCTTCCTCTGCCTGTAAATCAGGCCCTGCCACTAATTCATAAATTCATAAAGTGTTTGGAAACTTCAGATCGTGCAGAATGCAGCTGCGAGAGTAATCATGGGCTTTCCCAAATATGCCCATGTTACACCAACACTCCGCAGTCTGCATTGGTTGCCGATCAGTTTCTGGTCACAATTCAAAGTGTTGGTTATGACCTATAAAGCCCTTCATGGCACCGGACCAGATTATCTCAGGGACCGCCTTCTGCTGCACGAATCCCAGCGACCAGTTAGGTCCCACAGAGTGGGTCTTCACCAGGTCCCGTCAACTAAACAATGTCGCTTGGCGGGACCCAGAAGAAGAGCCTTCTCTATGGCCGCCCCGGCTGTCTGGAACCAACTCCCCGCAGAGATTAGAATTGCCCCCACCTTCCTTGCCTTTCGTAAGCTTCTTAAAACCCACCTCTGCCGCCAGGAATTGGGGAACTGAGATATTCTTTCCCCCTAGGCCTTTACAATTTATGCATGGTATGTCTGTATGTACGGTTGGTTTTATAATAAGGGTTTTTAACTGTTTTAATATTGGATTGTTATATGCTGTTTTTATTACTGTTGTTAGCCGCCCTGAGTCTACGGAGAGGGGCGGCATACAAATCCAATAAACAAACAAACAAACAAATACACACACACTATCAGAATCTGCAAAATCCTCAAACTGAACAGGAGTATACACAACAATATCTACTCAGATTGCGGGGGCAATATGCTGGCTCTGTTAAAAAAAGTGCTATTGCTAACATGTTGTAAAGTCATGCTGAGTCTAAAGAGAAGGGCGGCATAAAAATCAAATGAATGAATGAATGAATGAATGAATGAATGAATGAATGAATGAATCAATCAATCAATCAATCAATCAATCAATCAATCAATCAATCAATCTCAGGGATTGCCACAAAAAAGAGGGAGTCAACCTATTCTCCAAAGCACCTGAGCGTAGAACAAGAAGCAATGGGTGGAAACTAATCAAGGAGAGAAGCAACTTAGAACTAAGGAGAAAGTTCCTGACGGTTAGAAAAATTAACCAATGGAACAGCTTGCCTCCAGAAAATGTGAATGCTCCAACACTGGAAGTTTTTAAGAAGATGTTGGATAACCATCTGTCTAAAATAGTGTAGGGTTTCCTGCCTAACTAGCGGGTTAGACTAGAAGACCTCCAATGTTGTTGTTGTTAAACATATATCAATCACACAATATAATCACTAGTAGTTCTTAATTCCATGTATATTTACTTTCGGTATACATCATTTATCTCATGCCATCTCCTTTTTTAGTTGTATCATCTGGATTACAAAAAATATTTTCTTTTCAATTCAAATTCAAACTCCATTGGCTGTTGAATTTCTCTGTTAGTTGTTTTCTCTTGCCTAATAAATCTAGGCCATAGTGCTTCTATCATTGCATTATATCCTTACTTTTTCTTTCATATCTGTCTCCATTTATAATTCAGAGGTAAAAACTCACTCCTCACCAGCTCTCGGAGATCAATCCAACTCCCCTAGGAATTAGTCAACTGGGTGATAAATTTGTGAATTGTCCAAATGGCCTTCAAAAGTATCCCTCTCAAATGGATTATCCAAGCAGCAAAGTGCAGATATCTAAGCTTTAGAAAGGTATGAATGATTGATGGAGGGAGACTTTTGGTGGTGGTGGTGGAAATATGTGTGGTTTTTTTTTTTCTCCAAAACATTTTGCTGCTGTTGCTACAACAGAAAAAAATATCAGACACATTCAGGAATTCAGTCATTGGTAGTTAAGTGTAGATGCGAGAGATGTATCACCTCAATTGTGACTCAATGGTTCCACATCCTCCTTGCAACATCTAAAGTGACTTTAGGTGATCTTTGAAAAGCTAAGGAAGTTTCAGCTGGTGGGTTTGGAGGCGGGAGGGAGACCACGAAGAAGTGGCCCCAAACTGTAACGCTGTCTACATGGGGCTACCTTTGAAGAGTTTTCGGAAACTTCAGATCGTGCAGAATGCAGCTGCAAGAGCAATCATATTTCCCAAATATGCCCATGTCACACCAACACTCCGCAGTCTGCATTGGTTGCCGATCAGTTTCCGGTCACAATTCAAAGTGTTGGTTATGACCTATAAAGCCCTTCATGGCACCGGACCAGATTATCTCAGGGACCGCCTTCTGCTGCACGAATCCCAGCGACCAGTTGGGTCCCACAGAGTGGGTCTTCTCTGGGTCCCGTCAACTAAAAAATGTTGCTTGGTGGGACCCAGAGGAAGAGCCTTCTCTGTGGCGGCCCCGGCCCTCTGGAACCAACTGCCCCCAGAGATTAGAATTGCCCCCACCCTCCTTGCCTTTCATAAGCTGCTTAAAACCCACGTCTGCCGCCAGGCATGGGGGAACTGAGATACACTTTCCCCCTAGGCCTTTAAAATTTTATGCATGGTATGTCTGTATGTATGTTTGGTTTTTATATAATGGGTTTTAACTGTTTTTAGTATTGGATTATACTGTTTTGTTACTGTTGTTAGCAGCCCTGAGTCTGTGGAGAGGGGCAGCATACAAATTCAATAAATAATAATAATAATAATAATAATAATAATAATAATAATAATAATAATAATTAAAAAAAAGAATGGAAAGTTGGGAGACATTTCTCAGAAGAAGATAATGGCAACCCACCTCTGGGTTATTTGTGCACCCAGTTGTGGCCCTACTTGGGTCAGGAATCTCTGCTCACAGTCACTCATGCCCTTATCACCTCACATTTCAACTATTGCAATGCGCTCTACGTGGGGCCATCCTTGAAAAGTATTCTGACACTACAATTGGTCTAAAACGCCGCTGCACGAGCTGTTATGGGAGTACCTAGGTATACACCTGTAACACCGACACTTCGTAAGCTGCACTTGCTCCCAATAGAAACATAGAAGATTGACGGCAGAAAAAGACCTCGTGGTCCATCTATTCTGCCCTTATACTATTTCTTGTATTTTATCTTAGGATGGATATATGTTCATCCCAGGCATGTTTAAATTCAGTTACTGTGGATTTACTGACCACGTCTGCTGGAAGTTTGTTCCAAGCAGCTACTACTCTTTCAGTCAAATAATATTTTCTCACATTAATTCTGATCTTTCCCCCAACTAACCTCAGATTGTGCCCCCTTGTTTTTGGGTTCACTTTCCTATTAAAAAAACTTAAACCCTCCTGAACCTTTTTTAACCTGTTAACATATGTAAATGTTTCAATCATGTCCCCCCCTTTCCCTTCTGTCCTCCAGACTATATAGATTGAGTTCATTAAGTTTTTCCTGATAAGTTTTATGCTTAAGACCAACCATTTTTGTATCTCCAGATACAATACAAGATGTTGGTTATTACCTTTAAAGACCTGCATGGCTTCGGAACAGCTTATGTACAGGACCACATTCTGCCACATACTTCCCAGTGGCCAGTTAGGTCCCCCTTGGTTGGCCTTCTCAGTGTTCCTTCGGCCAGACTGTCGGCTGGTGGGACTGTGTGGGAGGGCCTTCTCTGTGGTGGCTCTGGCTCTGTGGAATCAATGAACCCCTTCGAGTTGTCGAAGTGTGGAACTCATTACCGGACTCCATAGTGTCATCCCCAAACCCTCAACACTTTACCCTTAGATTATCTATGGTTGACCTATCCAGATTCCTAAGAGGTCAGTAAGGGGCGAGTACAAGTGCACTAGAGTGCCTTCCATCCCCTGTCCTATTGCTCTCCTATATCTCCTATACCTTTCTTCTATTCCTATATCTCTTCTTCTATTCTTTCATTGATATGTTCTATTACTATACTGTACCTTCTTTTCTATTCTTTCTTAGATATATTTTACTATGAGTATCTCCTCTATAACCTTCATCATGTATTTTACTATGTGTATATAGATATAGATATACCCACTAAAACCCTCATTGTGTATTGGACAAAATAAATAAATAAAAATAAATAAATAAATTCTACCAACCTTGGAAGGATGGAAGGCTGAGTCAACCTGGAGCCTACTGAGATTCGATCTGCTGCAAATCACATGAGCTTTCTAGTTCTGTTTATGAAACTTGCAGAACCCTCTAGAACTGCTGCTGAAATTCAGTGGCAAAACTATTATTTGCAGCCAAATGTGTGTGTGTGTGTGTGTGTGTGTGTGTTTGTTTGTTTTGCTTTTTTTGCAGTTTAGAATGGGAGCATTGACTCTTGCAGAGGCTTCCGTTGTGTGGCTGAAACTGTCCTCGGGGGCTTACATAAATCAGGAAATAAACACAGGGGAGGAAGGTTGGCTAGTCAGCATTGAAAGCAACTTCTTTCCCCAGTTTGCCAGAATTGCCGGGCAAAAGAGAGGCAGAAGGTCTAAATCCCAAACTGAGTCACCCAGAAAGAGTGAGCGTGGTATCACCAAACTGGGAATTGTTCCAAATCAACATGTGTGATGCACCAACCGAACCATCTGGAATTGCTATCCCTCTTTCACGGTCTCATTTGTAACTGAAAAGGCTGATTCCCCAGTTGTGATCTTCAGTCTTTAACTGAAGTCAGTCTGAAAGGCCGTAAAAACATGGCTTTTCCGGCAGGCCTGGTGCCGGTGAATGGCTCCACCTTATCCCAGCCGCGTAGATGAACGTTTATAGCTCTGTTATTGTTTTTAATGGTTGTTTTTATATTGTTGAATGGATGGATGTTTGTGAGCTAAGGGGTTTTGTAATTGTTTTTATAGTTTTATACTGCCGTTTTTATTGTTTATATTGCTGTTAGCTGCTCAGAGTCTGTATGGAGTTGGGCAGTATACAAGTCACAAAAAGAAAGAAAAAGAAAGAAAGAAAGAAAGAAAGAAAGAAAGGAGGGAGGGAGGGAGGGAGGGAAGGAGGAAAGAAAGAAAGAAGGGAGGGAGGGAGTAAAGAAAGAAAGAAGGAAGGAAGGAAAGAAAGAAAGAAGGGAGGGAGGAAAGAAAGAAAGAAAGGAGGGAGGGAAGGAGGAAAGAAATAAAGAAAGAAGGGAGGGAGAGAGAGAGGGAGTAAAGAAAGAAGGAAGGAAAGAAAGAAAGGAGGGAGGGAGGAAAGAAAGAAAGGAGGGAGGAAAGAAAGAAAGAAAGAAAGAATGAATATGCAGAAACTCTTCACAAACGGCTTGCCTCCAGAAGTTGTATGTGCACCATCGCTGGAGGTTTTGAAAAAGAGATTGGATAGCCATTTGTTTGGAACTGAATAGAGTCTCCTGCTTAAGCAGAGGGTTGGACTAGAAGACCTCCAAAGTCCCGTCCAACTCTGTCGTTCTGTATGGACGTATGGCAGAGTCGAGCCTGATTCAGAGAACGTTTTGCTCTGACTAGCCTGCTCTTGTTTACTCCGATCCTCCTCGGCAAGTTTTCGGTCTCCATAACAACTCTACAGTTGAAGTTTGTGTAGTCAAAAGCTTGAGCCAAAACCCACAGGCAAACATCTCGAACCGGAGGGCAAGGGTTGGCATTCCAGCCTACAAATTCTGCTTTCTTGGAAGAAAACCAGGAGACGTGGTCCAAGCAGGCGGGCCAGTGTCAGGAGCCTGCTGCAAACTGTTTTATTTTTCTTTCTTGGTCTCAGTTCGAGCGTGCAGATTTGAAAGTGGGAGGGGGGTGGGGGGCAGTGTGTCGATTTGTCTTGCATGGAGGAGGCTCTTTAGGCTTGCGATGGGGAGCGACAGATGTGTCGATTGGCTACACTGGCCCCATCCCCATCCAGTGCTTAAACCCGATGATTTATGTTCAGTTCATTGGCTGACCACCTGTTTGGCTTCCCAAATCTTCGGCGACTTCCTCTGATGTTTGGAGTGAAGCACACAGAAGATTCCTTATTGAAAGAAGACAACTGTCATTAGATGTTTCTCTCCTTGGTGCTCTCTGAGCTTGGTTGTTTTTGTACAGACGTTTCGTTACCCAGCTAGGTAACATCATCCATTCTAGTAAGGAATGTGGTTTGCTCTAGGTTGATATTCTGTCGGTGCCAATGGGAATGGTCTGGGAGGATCTTTGGTTGAGTTTTGAATGCTGGCTGAGGAATTCTGGGAGTTGAAGTCCAGATATCTTCAAGTTGCCAAGGTTGGGAAACACTGCACTACTTGACTCTGTGGTTTCTTCCCCCAACCCCAGTTGACCTCTCCACCGTTTATTTATTTATTATTATTTTATTATTTAGATTTGTATGCCGCCCCACTCCTAAGAAAGAAAGAAAGAAAGAAAGAAAGAAAGAAAGAAAGAAAGAAAGAGGGCATGTGTAAGCACACCATTGTGCCTACCATCCCTGTCCTACTGTCCTTCTTACTTTTTACTTATGTTATGCTCATACAGCTGCTATCCTACACATGTTTGACAAATACATAAATAAATAGAAATCAAAAAGCTGATACTTTGAAAGAGCAGGCAGAAATACAGTGGTACCTCTACTTAAGAACTTAATTCATTCCATGACCAGGTTCTTAAGTAGAAAAGTTTGTAAGAAGAAGCAATTTTTCCCATAGGAATCAATGTAAAAGTAAATAATGTGTGTGATTTGGGAAACCACAGCGAGGGAGGAGGCCCTGTTTCCTCCCAGGAGATTCCTAGAGAGGCCCCAAGGAGGCTTCTCCCCGCCTTTTCCAGCCCTATTTCCGCCCAGGAGATTCCTAGAGAGGCCCCACAGAGTCTTCTCCCCGTCTTTTCCGGTTACAGTTTTGGAGGCTCGGGTTTGTAAGTGGAAAATGGTTCTCGAGAAGAAGCAAAAGAAATCTTGAACACCCAGTTCTTATCTAGAAAAGTTTGTAAGTAGAGGCATTCTTAGGTAGAGGTATCACTGTAGTTTGAAAAATAGCCAAGGGCCTGAAACAGAAAAAAGCCTCTGATAGTGAGGAATCTGACAACTCCTCCTTCTTTGATTTTATCACCTTGAATTTAAAATCAACAGGAGGTAAAGCTAGATTGAGTTTTGGATTCCTCCATGTCCATGACCTTACAGGAAGCATCTGTTGAGACCGAAGGATTTTCAAGCCCGCCTAGCTGCTCTCTTTTTAGACAAAAGAGTTCCTTGTTCTTTAAATCCCTTGCAAACCAGGGAGCCGTTTTCTTAGTTTATTCCATAGTTACCAACGGTGACCCTTCCAATAAATCTTGGGTTGGCTTGTGAGTGGCATGTTCAGCCAGGCATACCGTTGGTTGGCAGAACCCCAAGTCTACAACTCCCTAGTTGAGAAGGAACAGAAGAGTTGGTTTTGGTGACCCAGAGCTTCCCTGGAACTTTTAAACACTTCTTTTAAAAAGAAAAAAAATCAGTGTTTAAATGTCCAGGCAATTTTTTTTCTTACTAGAAATGCCCGAAGGGAGCAAGCTCTCCAGGGCTGACTCTAAGGGTGGGACTCAAAGTAAATGGGGAGGGAGACATAGAAACATAGAAGTCTGACGGCAGAAAAAGACCTCCTGGTCCATCTAGTCTGCCCTTATACTATTTTCTGTATTTTATCTTAGGTTGGATATATGTTTATTGCAGGCATGTTTAAATTCAGTTACTGTGGATTTATCTACCATGTCTGCTGGAAGTTTGTTCCAAGGATCTACTACTCTTTCAGTAAAATAATATTTTCTCATGTTGCTTTTGATCTTTCCCCCAGACATTTTCACATCATCTGTCCTAGAGCTGACAGATCTTTCCAAATCCTAGAAACCAGGAATTCAGTTTCAGACTAGCCTGATCCTGTTTTTATTGATTTCGAAAGGGGTATTGGGAAAAGTTTGGCAGTGGTGCAGGAAAGAAAGTTTGTAAACATGCTCAGATTATCTCCTGTACTCTTTCCTCTCTTCCCCTTTTCCTTCCTTCCTTCTTTCCTCCTTCCCTTCACTTCCCACTCTTCTTCCATCCTCTCCTCCCCTCTTTCCTCCCTTCCTCCCTCCCTCCCTCCCTCCTTTCTCCTTCCCTTCCCAGTCTCCTCTCTTTCCTTCCTTCTTTCTTCCTTCCTTCCTTTCCTTCATTCTTTCCTCCCTCCCTCCTTCCCTTCCCACTCTCCTTTCTTCCCCCTTCCTTCCTTCCTTCCTTCCTTCCCTTTTCCCCCTTTCTTTCACTTTCCTTCCTCCTTCTCTTCCCTTCTGTTCCCTTCCCTTCCCTGAACTTTAACACTCTGTTTCTTAGATAATTAAAGGCTGAGGATCACAACTGGAGAATCAGCCCTTTCAGTTACAAAAGGAGACCGTGAAAGAGGGATAGGAATTCTAGATGGTTCTGTTGGTGCATCACACATGTTGATTTGGAATAATTCCCAGTTGGTGACACCACACTCACTCTTTCTGGGTGACTCAGTTTGGGATTTAGACCCCTTTGCCACACGTTCTGCCTCTCTTTTGCCCTGCAATTCTGGCAAACTGGGGAAAGAAGATGCTTTCAACGCTGGCTGGCCAACCTTCCTCCCCTGTGTTTATTTCCTGGTTTATGTAAGCCCCCGAGGACAGTTTCAGCCACACAACAGAAGCCTCTGCAAGAGTCAATGCTCCCATTCTAAACTGCAAAAAAGCAAAACACACACACACACACACACACACACATTCGGCTGCAAATAATAGTTTTGCCACTGAATTTCAGCAGCACAGTTCTAGAGGGTTCTCTGAGTTTCATAAACAGAACTAGAAAGCTCATGTGATTTGCAGCAGATCGAATCTCAGTAGGCTCCAGGTTGACTCAGCCTTCCATCCTTCCAAGGTTGGTAAAATTTATTTATTTATTTTTATTTATTTATTTTGTCCAATACACAATGAGGGGTTTAGTGGGTATATATCTATATACACATAGTAAAATACATGATGAAGGTTATAGAGGAGATACTCATAGTAAAATATATCTAAGAAATAATAGAAAAGAAGATATAGTAATAGAACATATCAATGAAAGAATAGAAGAAGAGATGTAGGAATAGAAGAAAGGTATAGGAGATATAGGAGAGACAATTGGACAGGGGATGGAAGGCACTCTAGTGCACTTGTACTCGCCCCTTACTGACCTCTTAGGAATCTGGATAGGTCAACCGTAGATAATCTAAGGGTAAAGTGTTGGGGGTTTGGGGATGACACTATGGAGTCCGGTAATGAGTTCCACGCTTCGACAACTCGGTTACTGAAGTCATATTTTTTACAGTCAAGTTTGGAGCGGTTAATATCAAGTTTAAATCTGTTGTGTGCTCTTGTGTTGTTGTGGTTGAAGCTGAAGTAGTCGCCGACAGGCAGGATGTTGCAGTATATGATCTTGTGGGCAATACTTAGATCTTGTTTAAGGCGTCTTAGTTCTAAACTTTCTAGGCCCAGGATTGAAAGTCTAGTCTCGTAGGGTATTCTCTTTCGAGAGGAGGAGTGAAGGGCTCTTCTGGTGAAGTATCTTTGGACATTTTCAAGGGTGTTAATGTCTGAGATGCGATATGGGTTCCAAACAGATGAGCTGTATTCGTGGATGGGTCTGGCAAAAGTTTTGTAAGCTCTGGTAAGTAGTGTGAGATTGCCAGAGCAGAAGCTACGTAGGATTAGGTTTACAACTCTTGAAGCCTTCTTGGCTATTTTGTTGCAGTGGGCTTTGGCACTTAAATCTTTTGTTATTAGTATAGCAAGGTCTTTAACCGAGTGGGGATTATCTGTGATAATTTGATTATTCAGTTCGTATTTGGAGTTGTAAGAATTGGTAGCACTGGTGGTGGTAGGTTCTGCCCACTGCACGAACCGGGTAATAAAGGGTTTTAGAACCCACTTCTGATGCTAAGGATGGATCTGGGGATGTTGGCAGGATCTTCTCCAGGAAAAACAAAGAGATTTCCAGGCACCCAGTTGCTTTATTGTATTAGAGCCTTGCCATTTGGCAGCATACACCTGAAACAACATTTTTGTTTTTCAAAAAAAAGGGGCCTCCAACTAGCATTTGCTTTAAGTCTTTAAAGAAGAAAATATTTTAAAGAAAAATATAGAGGGGTGATGAAAAGCTGCAATTATTTCTAGAGGTTCTGAAAAGTTCAGCAAACAGCTTGCTGGAATATAAAAATAAAAGCAAGAGAATGATTTCCCTGAAGGCTCAAACATTTGAAGAATTGTTGCCTAGTCTAGTCTAGGGCAGTGTTTTTCAACCAGTGTGCCACGGCACACTAGTGTGCCGTGGAACATGGGCAGGTGTGCCGCAAGAGGGGAGAGAGAAAGAGGGAGAGAAAGAGAAAGAAAGCAAGAGTGAGAGAGAAAGAAAGAGAGAGAGAAAGAGAGTGACAGAGAGAGAAAGAGAGAGAGAAAGAGAGAGAGAAAGAGAGAGAGAAAGAGAGAGAGAGAGAAAGAAAGAAAGAGAGAGAGAGATAAAGAAAGCAAGAGAGAGAGAAAAAGAAAGCGAGAGAGAGAGAGAGAGAGAGAAAGAGAGAGGGGGGGGGAGAGAAAGAGAAAGAAAGCAAAAGTGTGTACTGGTGGCGGCCACTGCCGGTGGTTTAGACCAGTGTTTCCCAACCTTGGCAACTTGAAGATATTTGGACTTCAACTCCCAGAATTCCCCAGCCAGCATTCGCTGGCTGGGGGATTCTGGGAGTTGAAGTCCAAATATCTCCAAGTTGCCAAGGTTGGGAAACACTGGTTTAGACAACCAGTAGCAGCAACAGCATGAGGCACCGCCCATCTGCCCAGATGTCACCATTTTCTTGCTTTTAACCCTTTACGCATTCACAAACCTTCTGCGCATGCACAGAGGGTGGAAAAGCCTGTGCAACGATGGCATGGGCAAAGCACATGCTTTCAAACCGGTAGGGAAGGTAACTGGATTTCACCACTGGGTAAAAGCAACCTAGAACTAAGGAGAAATTTACTGACATTGAGAACAGTTAACCACTGGAAAGGCTTGCCTCCAGAAGTTGTAGATGCTCAACACTGGTGTTTTTAAAGACAATATTGGAAACCCATTTGGAATGGTGAAGGTCTTCTGCTAGAGTAGGGAGTGACTCCAAGATCACTTCCAACTCTGTTCTGTTCCGTTCTGTTCTGTTCTACTCTACTCTACATATTCTGTAATTTTCTTCTCTTCTATTTTCTCTTCTATATTCTATAATCTATACTCTATTCTATTCTATATTCTGTAATTCTCTTCTCTATTCTATTGTATTCTCTTCTATTGTATTCTATATTTTCTATCTATTCTTTTTTCTATTCTATTCTATATTCTGTAATTATTTTCTATTCTTTTCTATTCTCTATTCTCTTCTATTTTCTCCTCTCCCCTCCCCTCCCCTCCCCTCCCATTTCTGTTTTGTTCCCAATTTTAAAAAGCAAACTGAAAAACTCCAATCCACCCAGCCCCAAATATTTGCCTACCATGGTTACTGCGACTCAAGTTTCTTCTTCATTTGTTTTTTGTTTTCTCCTTCTGCCTTTTCTTTTGCAGACTGGCAAATCACCACCCTGGTGTTAATCCTGACAGCTGCCACCATCACTCTGCTGTCCTTCCTCATGTCTCTGATAGCCTTCTGCCTGGGGAACTATAAATACTATTATCGGATAGTGTCGATTCTTCTCTTCGCAGCAGGTAGGTCTTCTAATTCCTGAGCCCCCACTTTCACCTGCTTGGTAGTAAATATTGACATCTTGGCCATTGGCTTTAACAGAACTTTTTTTCTCCTGTTGTTCTATTGATCCAGTGGTTCTCCAGATCTGTGCCTTAATTCTCTACCCCATCAAGTTCATCGACAGCAGCCCGCTGAGAAGCTACCATGAGTTCAACTGGGGTTATGGGTTGGGTTGGGGTTCGGCCATCTTTATGCTGGGAGCAGCCGTCCTTTACTGCCTACGAACTGATGCATATGAAGACGCTTACTACTAGGACAACTTGTAAGAAGGTCGCTGGGTTATCAGACCTGGAGAAGGCCTCTTCAGTAAAAACAAGAGCAGCTGATAGAAGGAAGGGTGATGGGGGATTCATGGGAATTCTGGGCACATTCAAGCACATTATGGATGGATATTTGGACCAGCCTCTTGCCAAGAGATGAAGACGTTGAAGACCTTCAGTTGGACACTCTCCATCGCTAGGACTCGTCACTGCCAACCAGCCACATTTCTCTCCAGCACAACCTGCTTTGAGATTTCTCATGTATTTTTTCTCTCTCTCTTTTTTTAAAAAAAAATATTATTTTTTTTCACTTTTATCTTCTTTGTATGAAATTATGTCTTTTATTTTATTTATGAGAGGGTAGCTCCTACGGTGAAGAGCAGCTTGGTTTAGCTTTTACTGTGTGGCGTCTTGTGCAGATCTTCAATAGAAAGGAGGAAAGTTATGGTGAATGGGAGAGATTCTGTAAATGCATTAATGCTAAATATACTTGTTACCGAGAAGCCCAAAACACAGAAAATATACGCATTTATGAGCCGCTGATGAATAAAACCATGGAAGAATGACATAGGTATCTCCATACTTCTATATCTACCAGTATATGTTCTGGTCTAGCTTTGCTGCTCCAAAAATACTCTCTTCAAAGGCTTGAATTTCCAAAATAACACTTCTTTATTTATTTTCTTCCACACTGGAATTCATCAATGCAAGTGCATTCCAAATCTCACAGACTAAACTACAAAGTCACAAATTCTTACTAATGGGCAGGCTGTTGGCTTCTAACATCTCTTTATCTCTGGGTCAGGTTCAAGCAATTTCAAATGGTTAAATCATGCAATGTTAAACCTTACTTCACCAGAGAAACGGCAGAAACATCCATCTTGTCTTTTTCGCTTTGCCGAAAAGCGTCCTTCATTTCCGGCTATCTCCGGATGTGAGGTAATTAATTAATTTACACACTCTTAATAGCAGATTCAAAACCTCTTTCCCCCAAGCTCTTCTTTTCTCTAACCTCCTAAATTTGGCACTTAACCAAGACTATTATCTATTCTCCCATTGTCTGCAGAAGCATTACTATCCATGCTAACATCCGATGGATTTGTTACTAATCCTCCGTCTTCACTGTCGTCCTCCACTTCTCTTAAATCAGGGTAAATTACAGCTTCTGTGTCTTCTTCCTCCTCTGAAGCTGACATTTCCAGAGGCTGACAGGGAACACTCACAACAGTATATAGTACAGTGGTACCTCATCATACGAACTTAATTGGTTCCAGGAGGAGGTTCGTAAGGTGAAAAGTTCGTAAGATGAAACAATGTTTCCCATAGGAATCAATGTAAAAGCAAATAATGCGTGCAAATCCTTCAGGAAAATCCCAAACTTTAGAAGGGAGGCAAACAGAGGGCAGGGAGGAGCAGCTAAAGGGGGCGGGTGGAAGAAGCAAGGCTAGGCTAAAGGGTGAGTGGGAAGGAAGAAAGGCAAGGGGGGCGCCCCTCCCTTTTCTTTTTTCAAAAGACACAGTTTCAGTGCCTTTGCAAGCATGCAAAATCTTTACTCCTCCAAGCTGCCCCTCCCTTTTCTTTCTTAAAAAGACACCGTTTCAGTGCTTTTGCAAGCATGCAAAATCTTTACTCCTCCAAGCTGCCCCTCCCTTTTCTTTCTTCAAAAAAGGGGAAAAAAAGAAACCCCTTCATCCCAGCAGCAGCTGCTTGGGTTCGTAAGATGAAAATAGTTCGGAAGAAGAGGCAAAAAAATCTTAAACACCGGGTTCGTATCTTGAAAAGTTCGTTAGAAGAGGCGTTCGTAAGATGAGGTACCACTGTATATCTATATCTATATCTCTATGTTTATATATCTGTTTCTCTATATTGGGGTGTCACACTCAAGGCCCATAGGCTGAATCTGGCCTGCGGGGTGTTTAAATTTGGCCCACAGGGCCAGCCTGGAAATATCAAAGGATTGGCCTGAGGTGCTTCTGCTGGCCAAAAATGGGCTGCAGAGGCCTATGAGGTGCCCATATGGCCCTGTTTCGGCTTCAGCCTCCAGAAGTCTTCTGTTGGCCAAAAACAGGCCACATGAAGGCCCACGAGGCGGCTGCTTGGGCCGTTTTCGGCTGGCAGAGTCCTGCAGGAGGACTGGATTACAATTATGTGGCCTCAAGTAAGTTCCTGATCTGTATAGAAAACAAGCAACATCCTATGTTAATTCTACAGTTTAATGCCAGATTTTACATATGTACGTCCACTCAATCTGCAATCGATAATCTAAAATTAGCCATTTTTATTTACCATCCTGGAAATTTACCTACTGTATGTTGTTAGATCTTTAAATGTTATTTAGATGTTAGATTATCAATGATATTTATGTTACTGCATTTTTATTATTAGTTGAAGAGTAACAATACAATACTATAAATAGCTTTTTCTGCCTGGAAAACAATTAAACAATGAGATATAAATTTAGAAATAAAAAAAGAACTGTGGAAAGAAAGAAAAAGGGGGAAAATGCATCTTAAGCCTGTGTCAAAAACCTATAATGGCCATGCCCACCCTGGCCACACCCACTATGACATCATCTCCAGCCGCCACACCTGGCCCTCTGAGGTAAAACACAACCCTGATGTGGCCCTCAATAAAATAATGTTTTACACCGCTGCTCTATATCATTTTTTTTCTCTCTCTCATATGTATGTATGTGTGTGTGTGTGTGTGTGTGTGTGTGTGTCTGTCTCTCTGTCTGTCTGTCTGTCTACCTACCTACCTACTACCAATAATCAATCTCTGTCTGTCTGTCAGTCTGTCTGTCTGTCTGTCTGTCTGTCTGTCTGTCTGTCTGTCTGTCTATCTATCTATCTATCTATCTCATCTATCTAGCTATCTAGCTATCATCTATCTAGCTATCTATCATCTATCTATCTAGCTAGCTAGCTAGCTAGCTATCATCTATCTATCTATCTATCTATCTATCTATCTATCTATCTATCTATCTATCTATCTATCTCATCTATCTAGCTATCTAGCTATCATCTATCTAGCTATCTATCATCTATCTATCATCTATCTATCTATCTATCTATCTATCTATCTATCTATCTATCTATCTATCTATCTATCTATTTAGCTAGCTAGCTATCATCTATCTATCATCTATCTATCTATCTATCTATCTATCCATCCATCCATCCATACTTCCTTCCATCCACCCATCTATATACACATACAGACACATAAAATGTTTTGCAGTAATACACATACACACAAACAAAATCTTAGAAGCAGCTCTTATCAAATCTCTACTTCAATGGTCTTAAGCTATTGGTAATTATCCCAATGAGGTCAATGGAGCATATTCTGATGAGGTCCTTGGTGTTCTCTGAACTTGGTTGTTCTCTTCTGCCGGGATGCACTTTACCATTGCTTGTTTCAAAGCCCTGGATCTGGGTACGGAAAGGGGTCAGCTAGCTGGATCAAACAGTTTAAGGACAATTTTTCTTCAATGTAAGAAAGGTGGGTAAATCTCTGTCTGTCTGTCTGTCTCTGTCTCTCTGTGTGTGTGTGACTACAGCACTGTTGGACTGAGGGCCCTGTTCATTTTCTTAGCATTTGCAAATGGGCAACACTTACACAAACATGGACACAAACACACATGGGGACAACACACTGTCATTCCACTAGTCCTTCCAAATGCAGAACTGGGCCTTTTTTCAAACATATCTCTCTCTCTCTCTCTCTCTCTCTCTCTCTCTCTCTCTCTCTCTCTCTCTCTCTCTCTCTCTCTCTCTCTCTGTGTGTGTGTGCGTGTGTGTGTGTGTGTGTGTGTGTGTGAGAGAGAGAGAGAGAGAGACTGAAAGAAACTGCTAGTTTCTGCTGTTTGGGTTGTCACACACAGCAGGGCTATTTGACAGACACTTGGGGATTCACAACATAGTTGAATACAACAGAGTAGGGTAGGGTAGAGTAGAGGAATTAGATGGAGAGGAATTAGGACTAGACGTAGAATAGAATAGAATAGAATTATTAATATTATTTATTATTATTAGTAGTAGTAGTAGTAGTAGTAGTAGTAGTAGTAGTAGTAGTAGTATTTATTAGATTTGTATGCCGCCCCTCTCCGTAGACTCGGGGCGGCTCACAACAATAACAAAGACAATGTAAGAACAAATCTAATAATTTAAAAAACACTAAAAAACCCATTATTAAAAGCAAGAATAGGGAAAGGATATAGTACAGAACAGAATAGAGTAGAATAGAATAAAATAGAGTAGAATAGAATAGAATAGGAAAATAGAATGGAATGGAATAGAACAGAACAGGGAAAGGATAGAATAGCATAGATAGCAGGGGGAGTGGGATTAAAATATTAATAATCTAGATGATTAAATATGATCACAAAAATAACCCAGACAATTAAATGTGATACAAATATGATACTAGCTACTGTTGATAAAGTTTGGCAGGCCTGGTATGTTTACACGAATCGAAGTACGGTAAATAGTTTCATTCTCAGCTATGATTTGCAGAGCCCCCTAGAGGTCTTTGAGCAAAAGCTCCATCTCTCCTGCCCACCTCTGTTTTTTGCTAGAAGCCTTTTGGTTCTTTTTTGGGGGGTGGGGGTGGGGGTGGGGAATCCAGTAGAATTTTCTCTTGTTTTCTAAGCAGTGCATTAAGTAAATCATGCATAATATTGAAAATCCCTAGTTGCAGTTTTACAGCGGGATCCTTTGGAAGTGAAAGAGGGGAAGGGAAAATCAATTTATTTTTATCCTTGGTTGTTGGTTCACAAAAATAACAGAGTGATTAAAATGCCTCCCTAATGAACCCATCTTAAGCAATCCGAGATCTTTGCCTCCCGCACAGATGGCTATCGCTTCCCAGTCAGGATTGTATGCAACACCTTAAACTCAACAATGAATTTAAAGTAGGCACAAATGTCTGTTAATCTTAATCTAATCTAATCTTAATCTAATCAAGGCTGTTTATTTCCTGGTTCCAAGGCAGCTGTAGGCCACACATGGTAGAAACTACTACAAGGGAGCAACAAGAGCAGAGGTTGATTCTTCTCTTATTTATTATTTATTGTTATTGGTTGTTGGTTATATTTTATTGGTTATTATTTGGTTATTGGTTATTATTTTATTTATTTATTTATTTATTCGATTTTTATGGTAGGGTCCCTCCCCTATCTTCCTTCCTTCCTTCCTTCCTTCCTCTCATCTTCTTTCCTTTCCTTTGTCCATCCATCTGTCCATCCATCCATCCTTCCTCTCATCTTCTTCCCTCCCTTTCCTTTTATTCATCCATTCATCCTTTCTCTCATCTTCTTTTCTCCCTCCCCTATCTTCCTTCCTTCCTTCCTTCCTTCATTCATTCATTCATTCATTCATTCATTCCTTCCCTCTCATCTTCTTCCTTTCCTTTGTCCATCCGTCTGTCCGTCCGTCCATCTATCCTCCTCCCTTCCTCCCTCCCTCCCTTCCTTCCTTTCTTTCTTTCTTTCTTTCTTTCCTTCCTTCCTCTCATCTTCTTCCTTCGCTTCTTCCCTCCCTTTCCTTTCATTCATCCATTCATCCTTTCTCTCATTTTCTTCTCTCCCTCCCTTATCCTCCTCCCTCCCTCCCTCTACCCCTCCCTCCCTCCCTCCCTTCCTTCCTCCCTCGTTATGCACCTTCACTCCAACTGCCCTTCAGAACAAGTGAGCCTCTGTGTCTCATTGTGCATACACAACAATTCTTTCCATGTTGTACGAGAGCTGTGCTGGCCTATGGTGGCAAGAATTAATAATAATAATAAATCAGGAGTGAAATTGCACAACCAAACTTTACGAAAGGCCTATGATTTTATGAGCTGCCGCTGATTACATCAGAAACAAAGATTGATGATGTAAATTTTATGAGGGAGAACAGGTTTGTCTGTAACTACGGTAAGTAAGATCAGAATTTGCTCGCTAATTTATTTATTTGAAATAGTTGTATAAAGCTGCACATCTTATAGCCAAGTCTGGGCAGCTCCAAATCAAAAGTTAAAACAGCATAAAAGCTGTATTAAAACTATAAAAACCAATAAGCAATAATTATAGATCTTTTCTATTCTATGTGTATTTCTTTGCACATTTTTCCTGCTTTTTGCTTCACAATATTCTTTTTGTAATTCTTATTATAAATTTACAATGTATCTGTGACACACACACACACATATACACTACTCAAAAAAAGGAACATTTAAACAACACAACATAACTCCAAGTAAATCAAACTTGGAATACTAATATCAAAAGACCTAAGTGCTAAAGCCCATTGCAACAATATCGCCAAAAAGGCTTCCAGAGTCGTTAACCTGATCCTACGTAGCTTCTGCTCTGGCAATCTCACACTACTGACTAGAGCCTACAAAACCTATGCCAGATCCATTCTCGAATACAGCTCATCTGTCTGGAACCCACACCACATCTCAGACATCAACACTCTCGAAAACGTCCAAAGATATTTCACCAGAAGAGCCCTTCACTCCTCCACTCGAAACAGAATACCCTACAAAAATAGACCATCTATCCTGGGTCTTGAAAGCTTAGAACTGCGGCGCCTAAAACACGATCTAAGTATTGCCCACAAGATCATATGCTGCAACGTCCTTCTGGTCAACGACTACTTCAGCTTCAACCGCAACAACACAAGAGCACACAACAGATTCAAACTTAATATTAACTGTTCCAAACTTGACTGTAAAAAATATGACTTTAACAATCGAGTTGTCGAAGCGTGGAACTCATTACCGGACTCAATAGTGTCAACTCCCAACCCCCAACATTTCTCCCTTAGACTCTCCACGATTGACCTCTCCAGGTTCCTAAGAGGCCAGTAAGGGGCGTATATAAATGCACTGATGTGCCTATCGTCCCCTGTCCAATTGCCTTTCCTTATATCATATATCATATATATTCTCTCATTATCTCTCTCTCTCTCTCTCTATATATATATATATATATATATATATATATATATATATATATATATATATATTATATATTCTCTCCCTATCTCTTATATCATATATATTCTCCCCCTCCCATCTACTTCTCTTCTTTTTTACTTTCTATCTTTATATATATTACTTAATGTCTATTCTCTTCCATATGTATTGTATATTGGACAAAGAATAAATAAATAAATAAATAAATAAAATCAAACTGTCCACTTAGGAAGCAACATTGATTGACAATCAATTTCACATGCTGTTGTGCACATTCAACTTTGTACAGAACAAATATACACACACATACACACATAATGAAACACAATATTTCACATTTGATAAGCTTTTCAGGACAGCTTATCAATCATCAAACAGAATTCAAAGAGACACAAATTTTGATGTTTGCATTTTGTAACTTTCTCTTGCTGTGGCTAATGATTGCCTGGAAAACAAACATATACTCTATTTCCACAATGTTTCATAACTTTTTTGGCCAATTTTTTTCTGCATTTGTTTTTTTTTAAAAAAATTTTTTAAATTAATTTGCATAGACAAACATAACATATAACGTTTAGTGGAGCTACATTTGCTCCACTCAGAATAGAAGTCACCATTGTATTAAAAAAGAAAAAAGGGAAGATCTTATTGTTATTTAACAACACCTATAAGATATGTGAAAATATCAATTATAACATAGTAAATAAAAACACATCTAAAAGTTTATAAAAAACATATATAGAAATTCTTGAATTATGAATTAAATCAAACTGAGATGAAAAGAATAAGAGAAGAAAACAAAGGAGTTTACATTTTATATTGTAAATAATCACCATTCTAATACAGTATAACTACTATATTCAAATATATTCAAAGTAATATAACAGCAAGCTTATCTCTTTTTCTTTGTTTCCCACCAAATATATACAAGTTAAATAGTAACATACCTATAACAAATATGTCAGAGATTTTTAATAATATAATTTCAAATGGTAAAATTCCTAAAACATGGCCAGAAGCCCTAATAACCTTATTACATAAACCTGACACAGAAAAAGAAAAAATTCAACATTACAGACCAATTTCTTTACTGAATGTGGATTATAAAATTTTTATTTCAATATTTGCAATTTTTTTTACTACCGGTTCTGTGGGTCTGGCTTGGTAGGCATAGCAGAGGAAGGATACTGCAAAATCTCCATTCCTTCCCCGCTTCAAGAGAAGGATATTGCACAATACAAGACCCTTGGTAGTGCAGTGGTTAGAGTGCAGTATTGCAAGCTACTTCTGCTGATCACCAGCTGCCAGCAGTTTGGCAGATCGAATCTCAGTAGCCTCAACGTTGACTCACCCTTCCATCCTTCCAAGGTTGGTAAAATAAGGACCCAGATTGTTGGGGGTAATATGCTGACTCTCTTTAAATTGCTTAGAGTGGGTTGTAAACAGTGAAGGGCTACCGAAATATTTGCTACCACACTGTGGGCGTGGCTTATGCAGGACGCCCTGCATTTTCTTTCAACATCTTTCAGTGCAAATTGGGTCCCCTGGGGTGGGGCTTCATTTTGGCTACCCCACTGCATTTACCCCCATCCAGGCAGTAGCCCACCCCTGGTTGTGAAGCACTGTGAAGCGGTACATACAGTGATGGGCTACCAAAATATTTACTACCACACTGTGGGCGTGGCTTATGCATTTTGTTTCAACATCTTTCAGTGCAAATTGGGTGCTCTGGGGTGGCGCTCCAAATTTTGCTACCGGAACTGCATTCCTGACCGTTCCCGTAGGAGTCCATCACTGGGTATTTATTATTTTATTTTATTTTATTTTATTTATTTTATTTCATTTCATTTCATTTCATTTCATTTCATTTCATTTCATTTCATTTCATTTCATTTCATTTCATTTCATTTCATTTCATTTCATTTTATTTTATTTTATTTTATTTTATTTTATTTTATTTTTTGATTGCTTGATTGATTGATTGATTGATTGATTTACTGATTGATTGATTGATTGATTGGTTGGTTGGTTGGATTTGTATGCCGCCCCTCTCTGCAGACTCGGGGCGGCTAACAACAGTGATAAAAAACAGCATGTAACAATCCAATACTAAACAACTAAAAAAAACCTTATTATAAAACCAAGCATACATACAAACATACCATGCGTAAATTGTAAGGCCTAGGGGGAAAGAATATCTCAGTTCCCCCAGGCCTGACAGCAGAGGTGGGTTTTAAGAAGCTTACGAAAGGCAAGGAGGGTGGGGGCAATTCTAATCTCTGGGGGGAGTTGGTTCCAAAGGGCCGGGGCCGCCACAGAGAAGGCTCTTCCCATGGGTCCCGCCAAACGACATTGTTTAGTTGACGGGACACGGAGAAGGCCCACTCTGTGGGCCCTAACTGGTCGCTGGGATTCGTGCAGCAGAAGGCGGTCTAAATGCTATTGCTAAAATCCTTATTCCCACCCCACTCCAGGGGAAGGATACTACAAAATCTCCACTCCCACCCTTTTCCACTCTGGGTCCAGCCAGAGGTGGTATTTGCCAGTTCTCCGAACTATTCAAAATTCTTGCTACTGCTCCAGTAAGAACCTGCTGGATTTCACTCCTGGTTTGTACCTCTAAACCAGTATTAATGTGTGGCAACTGCCTGGATAAGATTTTAAAAGTGGTTTTGCATCGCCTCCTTCTTAAGGGTTGAGTGACTGGCCCAAGGCAACCCAGCTGGCTTTTTAATAAAGCACAACTAAAAACGCTGATGAGAACGGCAAGGCTAGATGAATAAGAAATTGGAATTAAGATTGCCGGGAGAATTAAGATTGCTGGGAGATTGCTAGCTATGCAGATGATACCACTCTAATGGCAGAAAGTGAAGAGGAAATAAAGAGCCTCTTGATGCAGGTAAAGAAAGAAGGTGCAAAAACTGACTTGAAACTAAAATCACGGCATCTGCCCGTCTCAATTCCTGGTAAAAAGGATGGGGAAGAAATGGAGGAGGTGATAGATTTTGTTTTCCTGGGCTCCAAGGTCACCACAGATGCAGCCAAGAAATTAAAAGACGCTTGCTCCTGGGGAGGAAAGCTATAGCAAATCTAGACAGCATACTAAAAAACAGACTACACACACCAGCCAATAAAGGTGTGTGTAGTCAATATCAATATCAACTTTATTTGATTAGTCAATCGACCATATCAAAGCGAGGAAAAGGACCACATCGGTCGTCATAAAACTGTGACTGGTTAAAATACAATAAAATGGGCTAAAATAGAGGGGATTTGAATAAATAATAAGTTAAAATGCAGTATAATATGCTAAAATTGAGTAGTAAAACATGAGAATATAACTCGTGCAAAGGATTATATTAAACAAATCTAAGGTACTAATATAAAATATTCCTAAGTGAGTTCATCTCCTTTGCATGCCACCCCAATATGTTCTATAAAACGTATTCTCTTTTCCCCCCCAATAAATTTTATTAATTTTCATAAAATGGACAAAACTGACAAACATACATTTAACATAGAAATGGGGTTGTATCTTCCCCGCTTATTCTAGAAGTAAAATTTCAATACAGAAAAAAGAATACATTAAAAACACTTTAAATCAACTCATTACTTTAAATGAAAAGAAGAAATTTATACCTTATATAGTACCGTAAGTCTTCATATATAAACTAAACATAACTTTTAAGTCATATCCCTACTTATACAATTCTATTATTCTTTTTACTTTTAGTTTTTCTTCTTATTTATCCATATATACACTTGGTTCCATATCTCATAAAATTCTGTTTCCTCTTGGTCTCTTAACCATCTTGTCATCATATCCATTTCAGCACAGTCTAATATTTTCTTAATAACCTCCTCTTCTTTGGGAACATTTTCCCCTTTCCAATTTTGCACATATACTATCCTGGCCGCTGTCAAAATATGAATGACTAGATGTAGAATTTCTTTCTTATATTTCTGATTAGTTATGCCCAGTATAAAACGTATTCTCATCTGAACAGCCCTGACTATAAACTTAGCGGTTCTAGAAACTACATATATGTGTGTGTGTAGCCAAGGCTATGGTTTTCCCAGTTGCAATGAGTGTCTGTGAAAGTTGGACCATAAGAAAGGCTGAGCACCAAAGAATGGAGGCCTTTGAATTAGCATGCTGGAGAAGACTCCTGAGATTCCCTTGGGCTGCAAGGCGATCCAACTGGTTGTCCTAGAGGAGACCAACCCGGATTGCTCTTCAGAAGGCTAGATCCTGAAGACGAAACTCAAAATACTTTGGCCACCTAATGAGAAGGAAGGTCGCACTGGAGAAGAGCTGGATGCTGGGAACGACGGAGGGCAAAAGAAGAATGGCACAGCAGAGAATGAGGTGGCTGGATGGAGTCATTGAAACACTTGGCGTGAGCTTAAATGGACTCCAGGGGATGGTGGACAACAGGAAGGCCTGGAGGAACATTGTCCAAAGGGTCACGATGGGTTGGACATGACTTCACAACTACCAACTGTTGTGGTTAGCTCTGGCCCTGCTCCTGCCCCAAGGACTGTGGATGTGGGGGAGACATCCACATGCTGCAGGCCTGTTTTGCCCCTGGTGGAATCTGCTGATGAAGGCTCCTCTGACCAAGGAGACATGAGTGACAGGGAGGAGGAGAGTGTGGCAGACAGCTCAGAAGGAGATCAATTATCTAGCTCCTCTTTGGATTCAGAACAAGAGTTAATGATACAGCCACGCATGTGGAGAGTGATGCATAGGCAGCAACAACTGAGAGATTATTATCAAAGAAAATGAGGCCACCTGTGGTTGGGTGGGGCTGTGGTAATGAGTGAGGCTGCTATAAATAGCAGCCTGTGGGTTTGGCCATTGTGGAGGATTATCTGATCCTTGTGTTTCGTGACTGCTTTACTGACTTTGATCTTTTGTGTGCTGATTTCCCCCCGCTTTGAAACTAAACCAGAGCAAAGTGTGTGTCAATTTGTGAAAGAAGAAGGACTGTGAATTGCCTCACTGCTGCAAGCTAAGTATCTCAGAACTGATAAGGGACTTGTACAAATTACCAGTTTGTTTGGAGACGAGTGCTCTTGGCTATACCAAAAGAGGGCTTGGTTTAAGTGAATTTTCATTATAAAGAACATTGTTTTGAATTTTCAAACGTGTGTGTGTCTGAAATTTGTACCTGTGAATTTTTGGGAGGATTCTACCAGAGCCCGACAGAACATCAACAAAACACTGATGATGAAGCATGGTGTTTTAACCATCCCACCAAACCAGCTTTCTAGATAACCCATTTTATTTAAAAGGCTTACATTTCCATGAGCTGCATCGCATTTTTCCAGATGCCCAGAGCAACTATTCTCAAAGCCAGCTGCCTGGCCTTGGGCCAGTCTCTCTCTCTCGCAGCTCTGGGGAAGGAGGCAATGGCAAATAGAAACATAGAAACATAGAAGATTGACGGCAGAAAAAGACCTCATGCTCCATCTAGTCTGCCCTTATACTATTTCCTGTATTTTACCTTAGGATGGATCTATGTTTATCGCAGGCATGTTTACATTCAGTTACTGTGGGTTTACCAACCATGTCTGCTGGAAGTTTGTTCCAAGGATCTACTCCTCTTTCAGTAAAAGAATGTTTTCTCACGTTGCTTCTGAGCTTTCCCCCAACTAACCTCAGATTGTGCCCCCTTGTCCTTGGGTTCACTTCTGAAATCTTGTCCAGGCAGTTTGATGTCTGGTTTAATGGAAAGAAGGACTAGGGGAGACATGAGAGCAGTGTTCCAATTACTAAAGGGCAGGTGCAAAGAAGAGGGAGTCAACTCATTCTCCAAAGCAGCCGAAGGCAGGATATAGGAAGCAATGGGTGGAAACTAATCAAGGAGAGAAGCAAACTTTTTTGCATCGAGTGCCAAAAATGGAACATGTGTGTGTGCCAGAACACTGGAAACCTGAAGACCTGTTGGCCAGAACACACACGAACCCTTTTTGGCCATTTTGGCCCATTTTCTGGGTTGTTTTCCTGCTGTTTTTTGGGACCGTTTTTGGCCGTCTGAAAAACAGGCCAAAATCAGCTCAGAAATTGGCCTATAAATTGGCTGAAAAATGTTCTGTTGTTTGGCCGTTTTTCAGGTTGTTTCTGGCGCTCTGGTACCCACAAAGACCAGCTGGCTGGCACACCAAAAACTAGAATAGCAGCTGGCAATGGGGTACATGCCCATAGACAGGGCTCTGCATGCCCCTTCTGGCATGTGTGCCATAGGTTTTGCGTCATGGCTTCCTTCTTGAGCAAGGTGTTCAACTAGAAAGAAGGCCACCAAGGTTGTTTGTTTGTTTGTTTGTTTGTTTGTTTGTTGATTGATTGATTGATTGATTTTATTTATTGGATTTGTATGCCACCCCTCTCCAGAGACTCGGGGCAGCTAACAGCGACAATAAAACAGTGTACAATAGTAATTTGGTATTGATGATTAAAAATCAATTAATATAAAAACCAAACATACATACATACATACCATGCATAGAATTGTAAAGGCCTAGGGGGAAAGAGGATCTCAATTCCCCCATGCCTGGCGGCAGAGGTGGGTTTTAAGTTGTTTACGAAAGGCAAGGAGGGTGGGGGCAGTTCTAATCTCTGGGGGGAGTTGGTTCCAGAGGGCTGGGGCCGCCACAGAGAAGGCTCTTCCCCTGGGTCCCGCCAGGCGACATTGCTTAGTTGACGGGACCCGGAGAAGATCCACTCTGTGGGACCTAACAGTGTCAGTACAACACAGCAAACGAGATCACTATGCTGGATTTCGTATTTCATCACCAGTCGGGCGCTTCCCAAGCACCTAGGAATGCGTGATGTAGCGGCGAATTATGTTTGCCGATCCCAGTAAAGCGGCCTTTTGCAATTGAAAGATGGAGATTTTGTCAATTCCGATGGTTTTCAAATGTCTGCTGAGATCCTTTGGCACTGCGCCCAGCGTGCCAAGTACCACTGGGACCACTTTCACTGGCTTATGCCAGAGTTGTTGCAGCTCGATTTTTAGATCTTCGTATTTCACTAATTTCTCTAGCTGCTTCTCCTCAATTCTGCTGTCCCCTGGGATTGCGATGTCGATGATCCACTTTCTTTTTCTCCACAATTACAATGTCTGGTGTGTTATGCTTCAGAATTATTATTATTATTATTATTATTATTATTATTATTATTATTATTATCATCCTCATCATTATCATTATTATCCTCATCCTCATCATTATTATTATTATTATTATTATTATTATTATTATTATTATTATTACGGTCCTTTTCAACTCTTGATATTCTGCTTTCTCAATCATGGCCTTTAAGAAGGGAAGACTTCAACTCCCAGAATGTACCAGCCAAGCCTCCAGCAGTTGGATCGTGGGAGTTGAAGCCCACCCTCCTTCAAGATGCGGCAGCTCAGAATCCACACTGGATGCGAGATGCCGGGAGGGGATGGGGAGTTGCTGGAATCTATACCTTTGTCTTGATGTACAGTGTTCCCTCGATTTCCGCGGGGGATGCGTTCCGAGACCGCCCGCAAAAGTCGAATTTCCGCGAAGTAGAGATGCGGAAGTAAATACACCATTTTTGGCTATGGGCAGTATCACAAGCCTTCCCTTAACCCTTTAAACCCCTACATTACAATTTCCCATTCCCTTAACAACCGTTTACTCACCATCATTACTGGTACTCACCATTGAATAAGACACTTAGTGATCCTGATATTTATAAACATAATTATTTATTAATAATAATAATAATTATTTTTTGTTATTTATTTGCAAACATTATTAGTTTGGTGATGACATATGACGTCATTAGGTGGGAAAAACCGTGGTATAGGAAAAAAAGCCACAAAGTATTTTTTTAATTAATATTTTTTGAAAAACCGTGGTATAGGCTATTCGCGAAGTTCAAACACGTGAAAATCGAGGGAACACTGTATTCTCTTATCCTACTTTCTCAATCGTGGTCCCTTTAAGAAGGACAGACTTCAACTCTCAGAATGCCCCAAGCCAGCACTCTAGCTGTTGAATCCTGGGAGTTGAAGTTACCCACTCTTAAAAATGTGGCGGCTCAGATTCCCCAGGCTTGACTGGATACATGGTGCTGGAGTTTACTCCTGCCTTTCTGTTGGTGTGTCTATGGAAATTCTCAGTCATCCAGGTCATGGCTGTCCCAAAGGTGTCAGAAGTGGGTAAAAGAGGACCTAGATTGCTGGGGGCAAGATGCTGACTCTGTAAACCCCTTAGAAAGGGCAGCAAAGCAATTTCGAATAGCTATATCCGTCGACACAACCTCCCAAGAGAGATACATATTAAATTTACAAGAAAGGCGTTGCGAGATGAGATACTTCATTATTCAAGAAACTCCCCGCCTCAACGACATGGAGTAGAAATAAAGATATTAAAACAAGTTCCAAGAAGTGTCAGAGAAAACAGAAGAGATTACCACTTTTTAACCAAAATCTTGATTAAAGAAAATATCACTTACCGTTGGCTTATTCCACAAGGACTTTCTCTGACATGGCGCTCTACAAGGTACAAACTGGAAAACGTAGATCAAGCTATGTTCTTTCTTGAACAGAGTGGTTTGGGCCACTCCGACCATGCAAGTAAGCAACTAGTGGTCCAACTACAACCAGCTCAACAGCAACCAGGGGAAAAATCACTAACTCAGCAAGAAGAAAACCTGGGGGCAACTGCCCAAGTAATAGAGCAGGACCAAGGTTCTAGAAGAGTTCAACCTCAGCGAGAAACCAAAAAACCTATTAAATGACAACGA
This sequence comes from Erythrolamprus reginae, assembly GCF_031021105.1. NCBI lineage: Eukaryota > Metazoa > Chordata > Lepidosauria > Squamata > Dipsadidae > Erythrolamprus > Erythrolamprus reginae. The sequence goes on from NC_091957.1 coordinate 44,517,694, forward strand.
ATAAAGACTTGAAAATCCTTTCCGTAAATGTTAATGGACTTAACGAACCAAGAAAAAGGAAGCAAATTTTTTCCAAAATCAGAAACCAAAATGTTCAGATTGCAATACTACAAGAAGTTCATATTAAAAAAGATAACCAAAAATTACTGTTGAATCCCAAAATTGGAAAAATGTATGCTGCATTAGCAGACCAAAAAAAAAGAGGTGTAGTGATGTATGTCAAGAATTCTATAAATTCCAAACAAATATATAAGGATAAAGAGGGTAGGATATTGATTGTACAAGTAGACATTGAACCCAGACCTCTAGTGGTTGTTTCTATTTATGCCCCCAATGAAGACCAAATGACATTCTATAAAAATTTACACCAAATAATAACAGATTTAGCTATTGATAATTTATTGATAATAGGTGATTTTAATGCTATCGCGAACAGACAATTAGACCACTCAGGAGGGGGAGGTAATAAAAAAAGGGGAAAAGGTAAAAAAACAAGAAGAAACTTGCTACCCAGTACTTTTCAAAAAATGAAAGCGGAACTATTATTAAGTGATATTTGGAGGGAAAGACACCCTCTCAAAAGGCAATTTACCTTTTATTCCAATCCTCACAAAATTTGGACGAGAATTGACATGTTATGGGCACCAAAAACGGTGGCAGAACAAATAAGAGAAGTTGACATAGACGTTAATACATGGGCCGATCACAATCCAATAGTGGTCTATATGACGATGAATAATAAACAGAACAATTGGCGGATGAACAGGTATATATTAAACGACAAGAAATATAAGGATTGGATTGAAAAGGAATTAAAAATATTTTTTGAAATTAATAAAACATCAGACACTACTCCACAGAACTTATGGGATACAGTTAAAGCGTACATAAGAGGTTTAACAATATCTTATACAGCAAAATACAATAAGGAAAAGAAATTAGAGTATTTACAATTAACAAACGAACTAAAACAATTAGAATCCTTATCGCAGCAACATACTAAGAATAGAGATCTAAAGACAGAAATAAACGTAATTAAACATAAAATTAGAGTTATAGAACAAAACCAACTAACTGAAAAGATTAAAAGAGCAAAGCAACAATACTTTGAATATGCAAATAAACCTGGCAGATGGCTAGCGTATAAACTTAGAAAACAGAGTCAATCAAAATTAATCCAAAAATTAGAAGATAAAGATGGTAAAATAAAATACGATACAGAAGGTAAGGCAGACATTGTGTATAATTTTTATAAGGAATTATATGCTAAAGATTATGTCATTGAAGATGAAGTTTTTAACTATTTAGAGGCTTCAAATCTACCACAAATAACAGAAGATCAACAGGCTACCATGGATGGACCAATAACAATGGAGGAACTCCTAATAACAATTAAAAAACAGAAAAGCAACAAGGCCACAGGCCCAGATGCCATACCTGCAGAATGGTATAAGATAGATAATGAAACAATAAGAAACCATATGTTAGAAACTTTTAATTCCTGTAGACTTGACGGAAAAATTCCTAAATCTTGGTCAGAATCACTGACAACCTTAATACATAAACAGGGTACAGAACCAGAAAAAATCAAAAATTATAGGCCTATATCACTATTAAATGTAGACTATAAGATCTTTATTGCCATTTATGCAGAGAGACTCAAAGGAGTTATAAATGGAATAATACACCAAGACCAAAATGGGTTTCTTCCAGGGAGACAAATTAAAAATAATATTAGAACTGTAATAAATATATTAGAGTACTATGAACAACACCCAGATAAGATGGCATCTTTAATGTTTTTGGATGCTCAAAAAGCCTTTGACAACGTTAATTGGATATTTATAAAAATGCAATTAAATAAAATGAGATTTGGCCCAAAATTTGTTAATCTAATAGATACCATATATTCAAAACAAACAACGAATATAATATTGAATAACAGTCAATTACCAATACTTGATATAAATAAGGGAGTTCGCCAAGGATGTCCTATATCACCACTGTTATTTATTATGACCCTTGAAACCTTATTAATTAAAATAAGAGCGGACCCCAGAATAAAAGGTTTAACCGTAGGAGATGAAATCTATAAACTCCAGGCCTTTGCAGATGATCTAATGTTTATAATTGAAGAACCGACTACAACAGTTCCTACTTTATTACAAACCATTGAACAATATGGAAACGTAGCAGGTTTAAAGATAAACAAAAACAAAACACATTACTTGACTAAAAATATGAACAAAACACTAGAAACTAAATTAGAAACTATTTCTGGAATAAAGACTGTAAAAAAGGTAAAATATTTAGGAATAAATTTAACAGCGAAAACAATAACATTAAAAAATGATAATTATATGAAATTGTTAGCAGAAATTAAAAAAGACTTAGCAACCTGGAACAATTTGAAAATATCTTTCTTAGGAAGAATTGCAACAATTAAGATGAACATTTTACCCAAGGTTTTATTTCTTTTTCAGACAATACCAATAAACCCAGGGGGTATCTTTTTAAAAACTTTAACCAACTTAGTTAAAAAATTTATATGGCAAGGTAAAAAAGCAAGGATAAAAATGAATTGTTTAGAAGATATCAAAGAAAGAGGAGGATTTGGCCTTCCAAATTGGAAATTATACTATCAGGCCGCTGCACTAACATGGCTTAGAGATTGGATAATCTTAGATAATAAAAGAACACTCGAATTAGAAGGACATGATTTAATGCTTGGATGGCACGCATTTTTATGGTATGATAAGGACAAAAACCATTCATATTTTAAAAGGCATACATTAAGGAAATACTTACTAGAAGTATGGAAAGATATAAAGAAGAATCATTTCTTAAGCATCCCAGATTGGTTAGCTCCCTTAGAAGCAATAACGCATCCAAAGTCTATAAAGGACAAGAAAATGACTCATAGATATAAAGAACTATTAAATGATCAGATGAAGCTTAAATCTAGAATTGAACTACAAGAAGAAGGGATAATAATAGATTGGTGGCACTATGCCCAGATCCGATCTAGATATCAGAAGGATAAAACTCTTTACATTTTTAATAAAAGTAAGAATCCTTTAACTACCTTAATAACCACTAACTCTACAAAAATGATAGGGAAAATATATAAACTACTTATTGCTCATAAAAATATAGAGTTGACTTTAAAAGATACTATGATACGATGGTGTAGAAATATTGGTAAGGAAATAGATATAGACACATGGGAGAAAGTGTGGATTAATAATTGGAAAATGACTAAATCAGTTTCTTTAAAAGAAAACCAAATCAAAATGTTCTATAGATGGCATCTCCCACCAAATAGGATAGCAAAAATGTTTCCCAAAACATCCCCAATATGTTGGAAATGTAAGAAGGATATAGGAACTTACTATCATCAATGGTGGACATGTAGCAAAGCAAAACTATATTGGAAGATGATTGAAAAAATATTAAAAGAAATAATAAAACAAGATATAGATAATACCCCGGAATTTTATTTATTAGGTGTCACAACCCAGATCTATAAGAAAGAAATTTTTTATTTAATCATACATATATTAACTGCGGCTAGAATAATATATGCGCAAAACTGGAAAGGGGAGGAAATCCCCAAGGAAGAAGAGGTTATAGCTAAGATATTAGATTGCGCTGAAATGGATATGATGACAAGAAGATTAAACGATCAAGAGGATACTAAATTTTACGAAACATGGAACAACGTTTACAAATGGATAGATAAGAAAAAATAAGATATATCGTTAGTGGTTGTTTTTTCTTTCTCTTTATTTTGTATTAGTTTTTATCTAGATGATAATAATAGTAATATTAGTTTAAAAGGATTTTTTGATGATTATGATATAGCTATGTATGTATAAGTATAAGCAATATATTAAGATTTTTGAAGTATAATAGTTGAATTTAGTCTTACTGTTTAGATTGAAGGTTTAATACTATTTTATTATAGTAATTAGGATTATATTAAAGGTATCTTTCTTTTTTGGTAACTATGTTATACTAACCTTAATACCCACATTAAGATTTGTAAACTTCAATTCAAATTTATTAATTTTTTCTTTTTTTTATAATAGTTAATACATATGTATTCTTTTTCTATATTTGAATTTATACTTTCATAAGAAGCGGGGGAAATACACCCCCACTTTATGTTCATTGTTTGTTTGTATTTGTTTGTCTTTTTATGAAAAATAATAAAAAAACTATTAAAAAAAAAAAAAAAAAGGGCAGCAAAGCACTGTAAAGCAGTACTGTATACAGTATATATATATACACACACACACATTATAAGTTATATGCATACATATATGTATATGCATACACTTGACAAAAAAAAATCACACATAACTCTTCCCTGGTACAAGCTGATACAGGAGATGAGCCTCTAGCCTAATGGCTAAGACCCCCAGTAAAAGGATGTGGCTACCTGATGAAGGCAAACAAGCCCAAAATAGATCTATAGCAGTCCCCTTTCTTTTCATTATCAGCAAAAATGTGTTACATATATACATACATACATTATACATACATACATACATACATACGTGTGTGTGTATGTGTGTGTTTTCTGTTGTATCACATATTTTTGCTGATATTTTTTAAATTAAGGGATAAAAAAAATCAGCAAAAACGTGATATATACACACACACATAATATTATATATATATTTTATTTATTTATTTATTTATTTATTTATTTATTTATTTATATATATGGTATGGCCTTTTCTCCTCTTTTTCCTTTTTTTTTTAAATTATACACAACAACATAATGTAACATACATACATAAAGTGTTAGGAAACTTAGTTCCTATCATTGTTATAGTTGAAGATCAGTTCATTAAAATTCATACAAATATATAAGTACATATATGTACAGTATATATGTATATATATCATATGTAACATGTGTGTGTGTGTGTGTAACATATATTATATACTGTATACCGGTATGTAAGCCTAAGTGCTTTTGCTATTGATAAGTCCACCAGTCTTAAAGTTGCCGCGTTTGAGGACTCCCCTGAGTATTCTCTTCTCCTACTTTCTCAACCGTGGCCCCTTTAAGATGGGCGGACTTCCACTCCCAGAATGCCCCGCTCATCCCAATTGCATCCTGGAAGTTGAAGTCCACGCCCCCTCTTAAAGAGACAGCGGCCGCTCAGCATCCCCGGGGATTTGACTCGCGACGCCTGATGCCGGCGTCCATTCCGGGCGTCTCTCCACCCCTCCAGGCCGGCGCCTGGCTTGCAAAGGGTTAACCTGCCTTCCGCTGAACTCCCGCCCGCCTCCTTGCCCGCCCTGCCCGTCGGGCTGCTTCTTGCTGCTTCTCGCTGCTTTCTTCTGCGGGAGGGATTTGCTGCAGCAGCGCCAAACGCCGGGCGATGGCGTTGACCCTCGCCGAGCGCTGCCTGGTGCAGGTGCTGCGCTGCTTCTCGCGCGCCTACCTGGCGCTGCTCAGCCTGGCGCTGCGCGTTTCCGCCCTGCTGCGCTGGAAAGCCAAGGGCGCCCGAGGATCGCGCCCGCCGCCGCCGCGCACCGTCCCGCCGCCCGACCAGCCGCTGCTGCTCCTGCCCGCTGGGGAGCTGGCCAGGCGCATCCGTCGAAGGGAGGTGAGGAAGGGGCAGGAGACCCGCCCCCCCTACACACACACACCCTTGTTCTCGGGGGCGGAGTGGGGAGTTTCTTTCTTTCTTTCTTTCTTTTCTTTCTCTCATTCTTTTTCCTTCCTTCCTTCCTTCTTTCCTTCCTAGGTGGGTCAAATGAGGACCCAGATTGTTGGGGACAAGAGGCTGACTCTCTGTAAACCACTTAGAGAGGGCTGGAAAAGCGCTAGGAAGCGGTATAGAAGTCTAAATGCTATTGCTATTCCCTCCCTCTTTTCCTTCCTTCCTTCCTTCCCTCCCTCCCTCCCTCCTTCCTTCCTCTCTCTTTCTTTTTCCTTCCTACCTTCCCTTCTTTCTTTCTTTCTTTCTCTCTCTCTTTCTTTTTCCTTCCTTCCTTCCTTCACTTCCTTGCTTTGCTTGCTTACTTACTTACTTGCTTATTTATTTGCTAAGAGTTTTGCAAGGGGGGGGGAGTCAAAGCGTGAGAAGCAGGAAAAAGAAGGAGTGCAGAGGTCAACGAACTTTGCGTGGGTTTTAATTTATTTATTAGGTTTGCTAAGAGTTTTGCGAACGGGAAAAAACCCGTGGAGAGGAAGGGATAGGAAAAATAAAAGAAGAAAAAGAATAAGGAAGGGAAGGAAGGGAGAAAGAAAGAGGAAGGGAGGGAGAGAGAAAGAAAGAAAGAAAGAAAGATGGGCATATTTTATTCTTGCTGAGATTTTGCCAAAGAAAAGTCAATTTGAAGGGGAAAGATGGGAAAAAGGAGGAAAGCAGAAGGGAAGAAAGAAAGAGGGAGAAAGAAAGAAAGACAGAGAGAGAGAAAAGAAAAAAGAAAGGAAGAAAGAAAGAAAGAAAGATGGACATCTTTTATTCTTGCTGAGATTTTGCAAAAGGAAAGTCAATTTGAAGGGGAAAGATGGGAAAAAAGAGGAAGGCAGAAGGGAAGAAAGAAAGAGGGAGAAAGAAAGACAGAGAGAGAGAAAAGAAAAAAGAAAGAAAGGAAGAAAGAAAGAAAAAAAGAAAGATGGACATCTTTTATTCTTGCTGAGATTTTGCAAAAGGAAAGTCAATTTGAAGGGGAAAGATGGGAAAAAGGAGGAAGGCAGAAGGGAAGAAAGAAAGAGGGAGAAAAAGAAAGAAAGACAGTCATATTTATTCTTGCTGAGATTTTGCAAAAGGAAAGTCAATTTGAAGGGGAAAGATGGGAAAAAGGAGGAAGGCAGAAGGGAAGAAAGAAAGAGGGAGAAAAAGAAAGAAAGACAGTCATATTTATTCTTGCTGAGATTTTGCAAAAGGAAAGTCAATTTGAAGGGGAAAGATGGGAAAAGAGAGGAAAAGTAGAAGGAAAGAAAGAAGATGGTGTCTTTGTTTAAGGTTGCTAAGAGTTTTTGCAAACAGAGAAACTGCAAAGATGGGCAGGAGGAGGAGGAGGAGAATGTCATAATTTAGTGGCAACAGGAGAGGAGATGCCTTTTGTCTAGTCCGGAAAGGCCACCAAGCAGTGATCCCACTTCAAATCAGCCACTTCCAAATGGCCCCTACAACGTACTGGGCCATTTGGAAGTGGCTGCAAAGTCCTGCCTGTCAATGACTATTTCAGCTTCAACCGCAACAACACAAGAGCACGCAACAAATTCAAACTTAATATTAATCGCTCCAAGCTTGACTGTAAAAAATCTGACTTTAGCAATCGAGTTGTCGAAGCATGGAACTCATTACCGGACTCAGTAGTGTCAACTCCTAACCCCCAACATTTCTCCCTTAGACTCTCCACGATTGACCTCTCCGGGTTCCTAAGAGGCCAGTAAGGGGCATACATAAGTGCACTAGTGTGCCTTTCGTCCCCTGTCCAATTGTCTCTCCTTATCTCATACTGTATATCATATATCTTTTCTCCCTTTCATATATCTTCTCCTCTATTTTTATATCTTTTATTTATATATAATACTGTACTGTACTTAGTGTCTATTCTCTTCAATATGTATTGTGTATTGGACAAAATAAATAAATAAAAAAGTGGTTACAGAAGTTCACAAGGCAGAGAGTTTAAATGTTTGTATTAAATAATATCTCTGCCTCCCACTCTACATCTGAAATCAGTGGATGGCTGGGCTACGTTAAGCCCAAATCCATGAGGATAAATATAAGCAGGACTTTTATCTTTCATTGTTGTTGTTGTTCTTGTTGCTGTTGTTGTTGTTGTAGTTGTTGTTTTAAAAAACACCTTCCATCTAAATAAAAAACCCATATCTGGTATTAAGAAGAAAACATCCCACCCCCCCACTTTATATAAATTAAAGATTTTCCAATCCTGAAGAGATAGATTGAGCAGATCTGTCAAAAAAACTTTTCAGGAAATCCATTTGCTTAACATGTGAGCGTGTTTGCATTTGTTTCTTGTTTTCTAAAGTTTGCATATTTGTTTATTAAATTTATATGTAGGGCAACTCTGGGCTCTGGGATTCTTTTTATAAAATTTGAATTCAGTGCTGCCTTTAGAGCAGGGGTTACCAACATAAGCATCCTGCATTCTAAAAATAAAACTACAGTATTCTAATCCTGCTGAGGTTTGATTTCTGGAAATTGAATCTTGGAGTCAAGGAATTTAAAATGATCTCTTTTTCTAGTCTGTGAAGCACTACAAGGAAGTTAGCGGGGCACAGATGTCAACAGATGTCAATCCAAGATGGCGCTGATGACATCTGCCTTGGTGAAATGCTCTCAGATGTGTTCTTTATTTTCTATTTATAACTTATATCTTTTCCTTTATGTACACTGAGAGCATGCGCACCAAGACAAATTCCTTGTGTGTCCAACCACAGGACCAAAAAAATTCTAGCCTAGTCTAGTCCCCTTATATAGAGCGCTGGTGAGACCACATTTGGAATCCTGTGTTCAGTTCTGGAGACCTCACCTACAAAAAGATATTGACAAAATTGAACGGATCCAAAGACGGGCTACAAGAATGGTGGAAGGTCTTAAGCATAAAACGTATCAGGAAAGACTTAATGAACTCAATCTGTATAGTCTGGAGGGCAGAAGGGAAAGGGGGGACATGATCGAAACATTTAAATATGTTAAAGGGTTAAATGAGGTTCAGGAGGGAAGTGGTTTTAATAGGAAAGTGAGCACAAGAACAAGGGGACACAATCTGAAGTTAGTTGGGGGAAAGATCAAAAGCAACGTGAGAAAATATTATTTCACTGAAAGAGTAGTAGATCCTTGGAACAAACTTCCAGCAGACGTGGTTGGTAAATCCACAGTAACTGAATTTAAACATGCCTGGGATAAACATACAGTATATCCATTGTAAGATAAAATACAGGAAATAGTATAAGGGCAGACTAGATGGACCATGAGGTCTTTTTCTGCCGTCAGTCTTCTATGTTTCTATATTTTCTGTTCTGTTCTAGTCTAGTCTAGTATATATTTTCTGTTCTGGTCTAGTCTGTATTTTCTGTTCTGTTTTGTTCTGCTGTGTTTTGCCACTAGGAAAACTTCTTACAAACTATAATCTTCCCCATAAACTTGCATGCTCCAATAAGTTAAAATCCCTCCTGAATTTTAAGATACGAATAGAATAGAGTAGAATAGAACAGAACAGAACAGAACAGAAAATATAGACTGTTCTGTCTAATCTAGCCTAGCCTAGTCCATATTTTCTGTTCTGTTCTGTTCTATTCTATTCGCATCTTAAAATTCAGGAGGGATTTTAATTTATTGGAACATGCAAATTTCTGGGAAAGCTTATAGTTTCCAAGAACTTTTCCTATTGGAAAAACTCATTACTATCGAGACAGAATTTATAAATACTAAACAGGTGATCAAGGCGTCTGACTTAAATCTTCTATTCCTCCCACCCTTTCACTCTCACAGACACCTTGAAAATAAATATTCCATCCTCCACAGGTTTTATTTTCCCCTACACAGATAGTCCTCGACATACGATGCCACTGGAGCTCAAAATTCCTGTTGTTGAGTGAGACATTTGCCAAGTGAGCTTTGCCCCATTGTGCGAGCTTTTGTGCCACCATTGTTAAGTGAACCATTATGTTTTGGTAAATTACCAACACGGTTGTTAAGTGAATCTGGGCTTCCTCGTTGACCAAGGAGGTCGCAAAAGGGAATCACATGCCCTCAGGACACAGTGACGATCATCAATACGAGCCAATTGCCAAGCGTGCAAATTTTGATCGACTGATCATGGGGGCGAAAGCTACACAAGTTAGTTGCAAGTGTGGAAAACGGTTTCCCCTGGGCCGTTGCCACTTGGAATGGTCACGAAAAAAACGGTTGTAAGTCGAGAATTACCTGTATAGGTTGGACAAAGAACCCTGACAGGTTTTAGCTCAGCTTATTCCACCATAAATCAAGAGCAAAGGTTTGGAGCGACCTAATTTGCACACGCAGGTTTGTAAACACCAGATAGAAATCTTCTGAAATTACTAAGTCAGAATTCCTAAGCATTTTTTTTTTTCATGGGTGCACTTCCTATAAGCTTGCATATCCAGTTTGGTGTTTGTTTTGTCACTTGCCATTTACTTATTTAGGGATGCCTAGAAAAGTATAAATAGCAATTAGGCTAAGATCGGCCTGATTTTCAGGGAGTCTGGTGCAGTGTTTACAGTATACCTAAAATGTTGAGTTCTTATTAATTTACTTGGACAGTTTTCTGTTTCAAGAGGATTTTACCCCAGCTGGGTTAAAGGGAAAGAAATTGCATTTATTTATTTATTATTTATTTTTTGGTTTGGTTTGGTTTGGTTTGGTTTGGTTTGGTTTGGTTTGGTTTGGTTTGGTTTGATTTGATTTGATTTGATTTGATTTGAATACCGCCCCTTTCCGTAGACTCGGGGCGGCTCACAGCATTGACAAAACAATACATTGTAAATGGTATGTCCTTTTCTCCTCTTTTTCTTTTTTTTAAAATTATACCCAACAACATAATGTAACATACATACATAAAGTGTTAGGAAACTTAGTTCCTATCATTGTTACAGTTGAAGATCAGTTCAATAAAATTCATACAAATATATGCCTATAGGTTGCACATAATATATTGATCGATCCACAGCTCACATTAGAGAACCATCTTTCAGCTGTGGCGAGGGGGGCGTTCACCCAGGTTCGCCTGGTGCACCAGTTGCGGCCCTGTTTGGACCGGGAGTCATTGCTCACAGTCACTCATGCCCTCATCACCTCGAGGCTCGACTACTGTAACGCTCTCTACATGGGGCTACCCTTGAAAAGTGTTCGGAAACTTCAGATCGTGCAGAATGCAGCTGCGAGAGCAATCATGGGCTTCTCTAAGTATGCCCATATTACTCCAACACTCCGCAGTCTGCATTGGTTGCCGATCAGTTTCCGGTCACAATTCAAAGTGTTGGTTATGACCTATAAAGCCCTTCATGGCACCGGACCAGAATACCTTCGGGACCACCTTCTGCTGCACGAATCCCAGCAACCGGTTCGGTCCCACAGAGTTGGCCTTCTCCGGGTCCCGTCGACTAAGCAATGTCGTCTGGCGGGACCCAGGGGAAGAGCCTTCTCTGTGGCGGCTCCGACCCTCTGGAACCAGCTCCCCCCTGAGATCAGGATTGCCCCCACCCTCCCTGCCTTTCGTAAACTCCTTAAAACCCACCTCTGCCGTCAGGCATGGGGGAACTGAAACATCTCCCCCTTGCCCATGTTGTTTTGGTGTTAGATTGATTGTGTGCTTGTTTTTTAATATTCTGGGGTTGTTTTTTATGAACTATTTAGCTTAAAATTGTAATTGGATTGGTGGGTATTGGATTTGTTATTATGTATTGTTTTTACCATTGTTGTGAGCCACCCCGAGTTTGCGGAGACGGGCGGCGTATAAATCCAATAAATCTAATCTAATCTAATCTGATCAAATGGCAATTATTATATCTTTTCCATATATATACATTTATTTTCTGTTCCTTCCTGTTTTATTATTTACATCTATATACAGATAATACCTGGTATTTTCCGGGAGACGTACTCAGTGTTTACGCTGCCTAAAATGTTGAGTTCTTACTAACGTACTTGGAGGGTTTTCTGTTTTGAGAGAGTTTTACCCCAGCTGGGTTAAAGGGAATGAAATTGCATTGTAAACGGTGTGGCCTTTTCTCCTTTTTTTCTTTCTTTTTAAATTATACACAACAATATAATGTAACATACAAACAATAAAGTGTTAGGAAACTTAGTTACTATCATGGTTACAGTTGAAGATCAGTTCATCGAAATTCATACACATATATTCATACACCTATATCCGTGATGGCGAACTTTTTTGGGTTCATGCGCCAAGAGGGTGGGTGTGCAAGAGCTAGCATGGGCACATGTGCCCTTACCTATTCCTCCCCCCCTGACATGCATGCGCACCCCCCACACTGATCCTGCACATGTGCACAATTCTCCCCCCATCCCTGCGTGTGCGCACAGGTCTCTCTGAAGCCTGGGAGGGTGAAAAAACGGCCAATCTGGAAAAATGGGCTTCTGCTTGGCTCCTTGTGCTGGATTTTGCACTCTGGAGGCTTCGAGGAAGCTTCCTGAAGGCTTCGGAGTGCAAAAAACGGTACAACGGGCAAACCAGAAGTCTATTTTTCTGAACTTTTCATTTGCCCATTGAGCAGGTTTTTGCACTGTCCTTCCCCAAGGGCGAAAATCCGTTGGCTATCATGTACATGTTTGCTGGAGATGACATAGAGTCTACGGAGAGGGACAGCATACAAATCTAATTAATAATAATAATAATAATAATAATAATAATAATAATAATAATAATAATAATAATAATAATAATAATATAATAAATAATAATAATTGATAATAATAGTTAATAATAGTTAATAATAATAATAATAATAATAATAATAATAATAATAATAATTGTTATTATTTATTAGATTTGTATGCACCCCTCTCCGCAGACTCGGGGCAGCTCACAACAGTGATAAAAACAATATGCAATGACAAATCTAAGAGCCAGGGTGGCGCAGCAGGTAGAGTGCTGTACTGCAGGCCACTGAAGCTGACTGTAGATCTGAAGGACAGCGGTTCAAATCTCATCACCGGCTCAAGGTTGACTCAGCCTTCCATCCTTCCGAGGTGGGTAAAATGAGGACCTGGATTGTGAGGGCAATAGCCTTGCTCTGTTAAAAAAGTGCTATTGCTAACATGTTGTAAGCTGCCCTGAGTCTAAGGAGAAGGGCGGCACAAAAATTGAATGAATGAATGAATGAATGAATGAATGAATGAATGAATAAAGGAATAAAGAAATAAATAAAGAAACAAACAAACAAACAAACAAACAAACAAATAAGAAAGTCTAAAATTTTACATTAAAAACCCCTAAAAACCCCATTATATAAAAAGCATACAAACAAACATACCATACATAAAACTACATAGGCAAGGGGAGATGTCTCAGTTCCCCCATGCCTGACGGCAGAGGTGGGTTTTAAGAAGTTTACGAAAGGCAAGGAGGGTGGGGGCAGTCCTAATCTCTGGGGGGAGCTGGTTCCAGAGGGTCAGGGCGGCCACAGAGAAGGCCCTTTCCCTGGGTGCCGCCAACCGACATTGTTTAGTCGACGGGACCCGGAGGAGGCCAACTCTGTGGGACCTAACCGGCCGCTATATAATATAATATAATATAATATAATATAATATAATATAATATAATATAATATAATATAATATAATATAATATAATATAATATAATATAATATAATATAATATAATATAATATAATATAATATAATATAATATAATATAATATAATATAATATAATATAATATAATATAATTATAATATAATATAATATAATATAATATAAATACCAACACGTCACATGCCCTTCAATATGGCTCTGCATACCACCTGTGGCACGCATGCCATAGGTTCGCCATCAGGGACCCATATGACACATGTATTATAATATATTGATCCAATGACAATTATTATATGCTCTTCTATATATACACATTTATTTTTCTGTTTCTTCCTGTTTTATTATCTACATCTATATACAGATAATACCTGGTATTTTCAGGGAGACTTGCGCATTGTTTACGCTACCTAAAATATTGCGTTTATTTATTTATCGTATTTATATGCCGCTTGCTCCAAATGGACTCTGTTCTTACTAATGTACTTGGAGAGTTTTCTATTTTGAAGAGAGTTTTATCTCAGGTGGGTTAAAGGGAATGAACATTGGATTGTAAATGATGCTTTTCTCCTCTCGAAACATGCTGGAAAGTCCAAACCTTTGCTCCTACAACAAGACAGGCAGTCCTCGACTTGCGACAGTTCATTTAATGACCGTTACAGCGGCACTGAAAAATGTGACACGTGACTGTTTTTCACCGGTAGAGCCTTTGCAGCATCTCCGTGATCACATGATCAAAATTCAGTTGCTTGGCAACTGGTCCATATTTATGACCGTTGCTGTATCTCGGGAGTCACGCGATCCCCTTTTGCGACATTCTCATGCGCGAAGGCAACGGGGGAACCGGATTCACCGAAGAACCATCTTACTACCTCAAAAACATCCATGATCCGCTTAAGAACTGTGGCACGAAAGGTCATAGAAACCCCTAATCCTAGCCTAGTCATGTCGATAGCTCTGTGAACAGCTGCAGGTTGACCAGCTGAAGTTTCCTTGAGGTCTTCAAAGGAAACGCCTTGAGGGAACAAATTTCATCCAGTCCAAACTGGAGGTGAGCTAGGCTTCTAATGAACATGGATTGCCAGGGCGTTATTTGGGGGTTTGCAGGAATTTGGGAGAATCTCTCGCTAAGATTCTGTGCAGTTTGCAGGAACCCCCAAATCCCATTCCTGGCTGGGCCCACATACTTTCTTTCTTTCTTTCTTTCTTTCTTTCTTTCTTTCTTTCTTTCTTTCTTTCTTCTTCTCTTTCTTTCTTTCTTTCGTTATTTATTTATTTATTTATTTATTTATTCACTCACTCACTCACTCACTCACTCACTCACTCACTCACTCATTCATTCATTCATTCATTCATTCATTCATTCATTCATTCATTTATTTATTGGATTTGTATGCCGCCCCTCTCCGTAGACTCGGGGCGGCTAACAACAGTAATAAAGACAGCATATAACAATCCAATATTAAAACAGTTAAAAACCCTTATTATAAAACCAAACATACATACAGACATACCATGCATAAAATTGTAAAGGCCTGGGGGAAAAGAGTATCTCAGTTCCCCGATGCCTGGCGGCAGAGGTGGGTTTTAAGAAGCTTACGAAAGGCAAGGAGGGTGGGGGCAATTCTAATCTCTGGGGGGAGTTGGTTCCAGAGGGCCGGGGCCGCCACAGAGAAGGCTCTTCCCCTGGGTCCCGCCAAGCGACATTGTTTAGTTGACGGGACCTGGAGAAGATCCACTCTGTGGGACCTAACTGGTCGCTGGGATTCGTGCAGCAGAAGGCGGTCCCTGAGATAATCTGGTCCGGCGCCATGAAGGGCTTTATAGGTCATAACCATACCCTTCCCATTTGGGATGCAGATAAGTGCAGGATGAACACGGAGGCTTGGGGAGGATGGAAAATAGGCCTACCAAAAGTTCGGAAGCTCAGAAATAGACTTGTTTACAGCCTCCCGAGGGTCTTTGAAGGCTCTTCCCCTGGGACCCGCCAAGCAACATTGTTTAGTCGACAGGACCCGGAGAAGGCCAACTCTGTGGGACCTAATCGGTCGCTGGGATTCGTGCGGCAGAAGGCGGTCCCTTAGATATTCTGGTCCGAACATATACATATAACAAAAGATAAACTACACAGTACAATACATGTAACACATACAATACAACAATAAAATGCATAATTATTACTCGCTGTTATTCACTTCTCCAGCATTGGTATAAATATATATACAGTATATTTCTTTTTTCTTCTTCTTAATATCACACTTATAAGTTTACAGTGTTTTACGTATTTATTTATTTATTTTTATTTATTTATTGGATTTGTATGCCACCCCTCTCCGGAGACTCAGGGAGGCTAGCAGCAATAATAAGACAGCGTACAATAATAATCCAATAATAAATACGATTAAAAATCCATTAATATAAAAACCAAACATACATACAGACATACCATGCATAAAATTGTAAAGGCCTAGGGGGAAAGAATATCTCAGTTCCCCCATGCCTGACAGCAGAGGTGGGTTTTAAGGAGCTTACGAAAGGCAAGGAGGGTGGGGGCAATTCTAATCTCTGGGGGGAGCTGGTTCCAGAGGGCTCTTCGCCTGAGTCCCGCCAAGCGACATTGTTTAGTTGACGGAACCCGGAGAAGACCCACTCTGTGGGACCTAACTGGTCGCTGGGATTCGTGCAGCAGAAGGCGGTCCCTGAGATAATCTGGTCCGGTGCCATGAAGGGCTTTATAGGTCATAACCAACACTTTGAATTGTGACCGGAAACTGATCGGCAACCAATGCAGACTGCGGAGTGTTGGTGTAACATGGGCATATTTGGGAAAGCCCATGATTGCTCTCGCAGCTCTCGTATTATCTTCTTTACAATTTTATTTTTTTACAATTTCATAAATTCTTTCTCTTTTCAAGCCATGCATACAGTTTCTCCCATATGATATATAATTCTTTCTCTTGTTCATGTCTCAGTTCAAAGGGGAGTTTGCTTATTTCTGTGCATTCTAACATTCCATCTTCTTCCAAGGTGCTGAGCTGCTAAGATGTAGATTGGGGGAACCCAAAAGTGTCTTCTTTAGATAAGACCTTAAACTTGTGTCCTGATAAATACTCACTATAACGATAAAAAAACCCAGCCTGGAAATAAATTTATGTAATTAACATTTGTTTTTCTCCCTCGCAGCTGAAGTGCGTGGATCTTCTTGAAGCCTACATCGAGAGGATCAAGCAGGTTAACCCACTCATCAATGCTATTGTTAAAGACAGGTAAGCTGGAAAAACTTTTGACTTTCTGTCCAACAGGTTCTGGTTTATTAGCAGGTACGTCTTGCTGGAAAAAGCTGTTTCCTGTTTTGAAATTCTTGCTGTTTTTCCCACCCACCCCCTTCAATTGGGGCTGTGCCTTGAGAATCCGGCTTCCCCTACTACGGATTTGCAACACAGGCCTGGCAAAAGTAATATTTTTTTGGCAACCTTTTCTCCTTCCAAGCCCTTTCTCACCATTTCACTGACCTTGCACACCCCGAGCTCAATATAAAGAAGATAGGAGCTGCTTGCTGGACAAGGGAGGGAGGAAGGCTCCCGTTGGGTGTTACCCAAGATAAGAATATCCTGTTCCAGCGATTTTGATCTGACAATCGAAACAGTCCTCCTTTTAAATAAAGGGCTGTATTTGCTTCAGATTTCTCACTGCCTTGACCCATTTTTTTTCTTCTGCAGCCTTGTTTGTAGCTAGAGTAGGGTTGCAGAATTCCGCAGTTGATTAGGGAGGAAGGGAAGGATTTAATTATAAGCTGGCATTTTATTCCAATTTCCCCCCCCTCAATCCTGATTTGGTAGGAAAACAATGATTAACAAGCTGGTTGAGTTGTGAGAAAGACTAAGAAAGGAACGAAGGATAATTTTGGTGCTCCTGGCTCCAGATGACGAAGTTTTCTTCATCTGGGTCTTCTGGATTCAGTTAAAATGGGAAGTGCTTAAAAAGAGATGGACAACTGGTGCCTCCCAAACTAAAATTAGAGAAACATCTTTCAGCTGTGGCAAGGGGGGCGTTTGCCCAGGTTCGCCTGGTGCACCAGTTGCGGCCCTATTTGGACCGGGAGTCACTGCTCACAGTCACTCATGCCCTCATCACCTCGAGGTTCGACTACTGTAATGCTCTCTACATGGGGCTACCTTTGAAAAGTGTTCGGAAACTTCAGATCGTGCAGAATGCAGCTGCGAGAGAGTTATTATGGGCTTTCCTAAATATGCCCATTTTACACCAACACTCCGCAGTCTGCATTGGTTGCCGATCAGTTTCCGGTCACAATTCAAAGTGTTGGTTATGACCTATAAAGCCCTTCATGGCACCGGACCAGATTATCTCAGGGACCGCCTTCTGCTGCACGAATCCCAGCGACCAGTTTAGAGTGGGTCTTCTTCCCGTCGACTAAGCAATGTCGTTTGGTGGGTCCCAGGGGAAGAGCCTTCTCTGTGGCGGCCCCAACCCTCTGGAACCAGCTCCCCCCTGAGATTAGAACTGCCCCCATCCTCCTTGCCTTCTGCAAACTCCTTTAAACCCACCTCTGCCGTCAGGCATGGGGGAACTGAAATATCTTCCCCAGGTCTATACTGTTTATGTTGTGTGCATATTTTTTAAATTATGGGTTTTTAGCTTTCTAATTATTGAATTTGTATTATATATTGTTTTCTGTTGCTGTGGTGAGCCGCCCCGAGTCTGCGGAGAGGGGTGGTATACAAATTTAATAAATAAATAAATAAATAAATAAATAAATAAATAAATACAAAATTCAGAATAACGCTGTTTACAGGAGCAGGATAAGATGTGACACTTCCTATTTTGACCACTTGTTGTCTATTAAGCAAGAATGCTGCTAACCAATCACGTAGTGGTCCAGAGATGTCATAGGATTTTAGTTTATGAAGCAGTTTGTTGTGAATTACGTAACCGTAATTCACAACAAACATTGGCTTTACAAAAGTCAATGTAGACTGCATCTATTGATTTACCCTGATCAATTTGAGTAGTCCATATGTTTTTGCAGTGTATTATTATTATTATTATTATTAATTAGATTTGTATGCTGCCCCTCTCCGAAGACTCGGGGCGGCTCACAACAGTAATAGAAACAATATAACAGTGAAACAAATCTAATATTAAAATAAAATATATCTAAAACCCCAGCAATTTAAAACCATACAACACATACATACCAAACATAAAATATAAAAGCCTGGGAGAAGATGTCTCAGTTCCCCCATGCCTGGCGATAAAGGTGGGTCTTGAGTAATTTGCGAAAGATAAGGAGAGTGGGGGCCGTTCTAATCTCTGGGGGAGTTGATTCCAGAGGGCCGGGGCCATCACAGAGAAGGCTCTTCCCCTGGGGCCCGCCAAACGACATTGTTTGGTCGACGGGAACCGGAGAAGGCCAACTCTGTGGGACCTTATCGGCCGCTGGGATTTGTGCGGTAGAAGGCGGTTCCGGAAGTATTCTGGTCCAATGCCATGTAATAGTTGTAGATTACAGGACAGTTATTTTCTGAAGCCAAATTGTTTGTTGGAAAGTAGGTTAATAGGCATGGGGGAACTGAGATATTCTTTCCCCCTAGGCCTTCTCCGGGTCCCGTCAACTAAACAATGTCGTTTGGCGGGATCCAGGGGAAGAGCCTTCTCTGTGGCGGCCCCGGCCCTTTGGAACCAACTCCCCCCAGAGATTAGAATTGCCCCCACCCTCCTTGCCTTTCGTAAGCTTCTTAAAACCCACCTCTGTCGTCAGGCATGGGGGAACTGAGATATTCTTTCCCCCTAGGCCTTACAATTTACGCATGGTATGTCTGTATGTATGTTTGGTTTTTATAATAGGGGTTTTTTAGTTATTTTAGTATTGGATTGGATTGTTACATGCTGTTTTTATCATTGTTGTTAGCCGCCCCGTGTCTACGGAGAGGGGCAGCATACAAATCCAATAAATAAAATAAATAAAATAAATAAATAATTAAGATGAAGTGTAATGGATTGGTTAATGATTGGTTTCTTGCCAATATATTGACTTCTTGCCAATATATATATTAGGTTAGATTACTACTAACTTAGTTGGAAGGGTCTTGGAGGTCTTCTAATCCAACCCCCTGCTTAGGTAGAAAGTCCTATACCAGTGATGGCAAATCTTTTTTGGTTCGCGTGCCAGGAGGGGTGTGTGGGGTGTGTGCTAGCATGTGTGCAAGTGCCCACATCTTTTCCCTCCCGCACCCCATGCATAAACACACCTCCCTGTGCTGCCCCTGAACATGCGCATAGGCTTTTCTGAAGCCTGGTAGGTGAAAAGAAACGCTCAAATGGGCAAACTGGAATGTCCTCTAGGAAGCTTCCTGAAACGCCGGAGTGCGAAAAACAGCACAACAGGCAAACCGGAAGTTCAGAAAACAGACTTCCGGTTTGCACATCGTGCTGTTTTTGGCACTCTGGGGCTAGAGGACGCTTCCCTGAACCCCAATCCTTCTTTTCATCAGACTAGAGCCAAGGGTAGGCAAAGTTAGCTCTTTTATGACATGCGGACTTCAAGTCCCAGAATTCCTGGGCTAGCACGATTGGCTCAGGAATTCTGGGAGCTGAAGTCCACAAGTCATAGAAGAGCCACCTTTGCCTACTCATGGACTAGACATATCCAATTGCAGCAACCCTTCTTTATATGCTTTAGCCTCCAGTCCCCTAAAAATATCAACTAGAGATCTCCCTTTTTTAAACTTCCCTGCTGCTCTGTTGGGCTCTCTGGTAGAATCCTCCCGAAAATTCACAGGTACAAATTTCAGACACACACACATTTGAAAAATTCAAAACAATGTTCTTTATAATGAAAATTCACTTAAACCAAGCCCTCTTTTGGTATAGCAAAGAGCACTTGTCTCCAAACAAACTGGTAATTGGTACAAGTCTCTTATCAGTTCTGTGATACTTAGCTTGCAGCTGTGAGGCAATTCACAGTCCTTCTTCTTTCACAAAGTGAAACACACTTTGCTCTGGTTTAGTTTCAAAGTGGGGAAAAACCAACACACAAAAGGTCAAAGTCAGTAAACAAGCACGAAACACAACGATCAGATAATCCTCCTCAATGGCCAAACCCACAGGCTGCTATTTATAGCAGCCTTACTAATTACCACAGCCCCCACCCAACCACAGGTGGCCTCATTTTCTTTGATAATAATCTCTCAGTTGTTGTTGCCTATGCATCGCTCTCCGCATGCGTGGCTGTATCATTAACTCTTGTTCTGAATCCAAGGAGGAGCTAGATAATTGATCTCCTTCTGAGCTGTCTGCCCCATTCTCCTCCTCCCTGTCACTCATGTCTTCTTGGTCAGAGGAGCCTTCATCAGCAGATTCCACCAGGGGCAAAACAGTCCTGCAGCATGTGGATGTCTTCCGCACATCCACAGTCCTTGGGGCAGGAGCTGGGCCAGAGCTAACCACAACACCTGCTCTTTTCTTATCCATTGGCTCAGGTTTGAGGCGGCCCTGCAGGAGGCACAGGTTGTGGATCAGATGCTATCTGATGGACAAGAAGATGAAGAATCACTCGAAAAAAAATTCCCCTTGCTGGGTATTCCTGTTACTGTCAAAGAAGCATTCGCGTTATATGGTGAGTAGCTGGATTTGAGGTTGTTTCTTTCCAATGTTTTTTTATTTCAGCCTAAGGTGCAGCGGAATGTAGTCCAGAATTGCAAGGTCGTGTATGTTTGTTTGTGTGTGTGTGTGTGTGTGTGTGTATTTTCCAGGGAACAAAGTTTGGAATTTTGGGTATTGCTAGCACTATGTACAAAACAGTTGAAGTTGCAATATATAAACAAGCTAGCAATGAACGTTTGTTTGTATTGAAGTACTGTAGCTTTAAGAGGTACTGTTGCAAATTGCCATAAGAGGGAGCCGGAGAGCATGATTCTCTCTCTCTGCTCTCTCTCTGTTCTTTCTGCTGATTCACTGTGACGGATGCAGTAAGCTGTGTGTTAGTTTAATGGATTTGTAAGCTGTAATGTATGCCTGATATTAAGACAAAAACAGGCTTGTAATATTATTGTTATATTGAGAGATGTTGACTATTTAACCTGACTGTGCTATTTCTGAAAGTAAACACTACTTTATACACTTTATCTGTCTTGTATGACTGAATAATTACTCATATCTCCTGGATATCTGCTGAAATTCCATGTTTTTCTCTGTACATGTCCTTGATAACTTAAGGGTTCTGCACACTCCTTAACAGGTATTCAGGAAAAAGGGGAACCCTCCTTAGCAGTTCATGGGATATATTTAAAGAATTCCCTGCCCGTCTTCCTAACATTGGGATGCTGTTCTACTCCTGTTGTTGAGAACAACAACAACAGCAACAAAAATTACCCTAGAGGATTAGAAACAAGGACAGACCAAATTCAAATGCAATAGCATTGACCAACCGACACCAGAATCTTTATTATTATTATTATTAATAGCATATTAGTAATTGTTCTGCCGGGGTGTTTCAACCGCCCATAATTACAGGGCAATTAGTCCAAGAAGACACACACCACATGATAAAAGGAAAACCCAAAAGTTTTTATAAACAGAAAAACAGAAACAGAAATGTCAAAGGGATTTTCTGGTACACACAAGGCACAGGTTAAATTAAATCCAATTGCTCACCCAATAAATGGAAAATTGAGTCCAATTCTAAAGTCCAGAGAGTCCACACACAATCTTGAACAGCACAAAAACCACGATCTTGATGAAACAATGAATCAGATAAACTGCCATGAGGCTAAAACACCAGGCTGCCCTTTTATCTGTAGCACTAATTACAGCAGCCCCACCCAACCACAGGTGGCCTCATTTTCTCTTGTAATAATCCTTCAGTTGTTGTCTCCTAGGCGTCACTCTACGCATGCGTGGATGTGTCATTAATTTTTGTTCACAATCCAAGGATGATACAGATGATTGATCTCCTCCTGGGCTGTCTGCCAAACTCCCCTCTTCCCTGTCACTCACGCTTCCTTGGTCAGAGGAGGCTTCGTTGGCAGATTCCATCGGGAGCAAAATAGGCCTGCGGCATGTGGATGTTTCCCCCACATCCACCTGCACATTCCTTGGGGCAGGAGCTTGGCCAGAGCTAACCACAACAGTAATAAGAACCAGTCATTTCTATATCAATCTAATCTATAAAACCCAAAGTCAAAATTACATTCTTTCCCACATCAAGCACGGAATTCAGAAACGGTTTCCACGTGAAAACAAAAGTAATGCTCTTTTCTTTAATCAAAGTAGTCAATTTTGCCATTTCAGCCTCCTCCACCCACTTCTGCACCCATTCTTCCATGGTAGGTATCAAAATGTCTTTCCATCTTTGCGCATACAATCATCTTGCTGCTGTCAACATATATAGCAAGAAGTTCCTTCATTTTTCTTCGGTTCTTTTTCCATTAGTCCCAAAAGGAAAAATTCTAGTTCCATTTCTATCTTCATTTTCAAGATTTTCTGTATCAGTGTGAATTATACTTCTTCTTTTTGCTTTATTTGTTTGTTTGTTGTTTGTTTATTTATTGTTTATTTATTGTTTATTCATTCATTCATTCATTCATTCATTCATTCATTTATTAAATTTGTATGCCGCCCCTCCCCGTAGACTCGGGGCGGCTCACAGCAGTGATAGAAACAATGTACAATACAAATCTAATAATACGAAGTTAAAAACCCATAATTTAAAAAACATGCACACAACACACCATACATAAATTATATAAGCCTGGGGAAGAGGATCTCAATTGCCCCATGCCTGACGGCAGAGGTGGGTTTTGAGAAGTTTAAGAAAGGCAAGGAGGGTGGGGGCAATTCTGATCTCTGGGGGGAGTTGGTTCCAGAGGGCCAGGGCCGCCACAGAAAAGGCTCTTCCCCTGGGTCCCGCCAAATGATATTGTTTAGTCGACAGGACCCGGAGAAGGCCAACCCTGTGGGACCTAACCGGTCGCTGGGATTCGTGCGGCAGAAGGCGGTCCCGGAGATATTCTGGTCCGATGCCATGAAGGGCTTTATAGGTCATAACCAACACTTTGAATTGTGACCAGAAACTGATCGGCAACCAATGCAGACTGCGGAGTCTGCATTTTATCACCATATATGATAAAAAGTCCCTTCTTTATTCTTACACTTCCAACATAAATACTTTCGTAAGTTACAAGAGACCCACCTATGTCGCCAGGCATGGGGGAACTGAGATACCCCCCCAGGCTTATTCAGTTTACGCATGGCATGATTGTGTTGTATAGCTCCAATGTTGGTTTTAGAATGTTTTTAATATTAGATTTGCTACACTGTCACTATTTTGTTGTGAGCCCCCCGGAGTCTGCCGGGAGGGGCAGCATACAAGTCTAATAAATTAAATTAAATTAAATTAAATTAAATTAAATTAAATTAAATTAAATTAAATTAAATTAAATTAAATTAAATTAAATTAAATTAAATTAAATTAAATTAAATTAAATTAAATTAAATTAAATTAAATTAAATTATTTTTTATTTATTTATTCATTCATTCATTCATTCATTCATCCATCCATCCATTTTTTATGCCGCCCTTCTCCTTAGACTCAGGGCGGCTTACAACATGTTAGCAATAGCACTTTTTAACAGAGCCAGCCTATTGCCCCCCACAATCCGGGTCCTCGTTTTACCCACCTCGGAAGGATGGAAGGATGAGTCAACCTTGAGCCGGTGATGAGATTTGAACCGCTGACCTTCAGATCTACGGTCCGCTTCAGTGGCCTGCAGTACAGCACTCTACCTGCTGCACCACGCCGGCTCAAATTAATTATTAATTTGACATATCTTTATACACCTTAGATAGCTTGTCTGGTGTTAGATGCCAGAAATGCTTTCCTAATAGGATTTTGGTTCCTAATATTTCCGCCAAACAAACAAACAAGCAAACAAACAAACAAACAATCTTTGTCGCTCTTCTCTGCACTTTTTCTAGAGTCTTGACATCCTTTTTGCATCGTGGTGACCAAAACTGAATGCAGAAATAAAATAAATATTATAAAAATAAAAAAATAAATAAAAAATAAAAAATAAAAAATAAAAAATAAAATAAAAAAATAAAATAATAAAATAATAAAATAAAATAAATAAATAAAATAAATAAAAAATAAAATAAAATAAATGGAGACAGATGGGTTCAAATCAGTGGGTGAAATGTTCCCAGTTCGCTCGTGCTTGTCGGTCGTGGGAGAGCCAGTGGTGAAGGGAACACAAGGCTCCACTCAGACTCCCAGAGGCCACCATTTGGGTTCTTTTACCCTCTGCACATGCACAGAATACTTTGCGCATGTGCAGAGGGTAAAAAAACCCCCAAATGGCAGCGTCTGAAAGATGGGCGGAGCCTCGTACTCCCTTCGTGACTGGCTCTCCGACGACTGACCGACAGGCACGAGCCAACTGGGACTGTTTCACCCCTGGATCAAACCTTCTTTAGATGTTTTATTTGGTAATCTGCCTCCAGTCTTTTCCCCTGACCCGAGGCAGCGAAGAGACAAGTTTAAGCATTATTTCCTCACTTAGCCACAATGGCTTGAGTTTGCATAACTCTGAGGCACATCTTACGAACCACAATTGCTGGGTTCAGATAATCTCTGAAAACAACGCCAAACCGATCCAATTATGCGTGACCGGGATGTCTCCAAGCAATTTCGCCCTTGTCTGGGATTAGATAGAGGGTACAAGGAAGGGGTGAATAAATGCTGTTTTGAAGACTCTTAGAAAATAGAGGCAAACTACTCTCCAAAAAGGCCTAGACTCTGTTTCTGAGTGGTCTAACACATGGCAACTCCAAATCTCAACCAGCAAATGCTCTGTCCTACACATCGGCAAAGAATCAGAACTCCAAATACAAACTGAATAAACAAATTATCACAGATAATCCCCACTCGGTCAAGGACCTTGGAGTACTAAAGACCTAAGTGCCAAAGCCCACGACAACAACATCACCAAGAAGGCTTCAAGAGTTGTTAATCTAATCCTACGTAGCTTCTGCTCTGGCAATCTCACACTACTTACCGGAGCTTACAAAACTTTCGCCAGACCCATCCTCGAATACAGCTCATCTGTTTGGAACCCATATCGCACCTCAGACATTAACACCCTCGAAAATGTCCATAAATACTTCACCAGAAGAGCCCTTCACTCGTCTACCCGAAACTGAATACCCTACGAAACTAAACTTACAATCCTGGGTCTAGAAAGCTTAGAACTACGATGCCTTAAACATGATCTAAGTATTGCCCACAAGATCGTATGCTGCAACGTCCTGCCTGTCAACAACTACTTCAGCTTCAACCACAACAACACGAGAGCACACAACAGATTCAAGCTTAATATGATTTTTAAGTGAGCGATTGCTCACTGCTCAGCTTAGAGGGAACTATGTGAAGGGTGGCGCCGTGTTGCCCTTGGAAGAACCGTCTTGTTTATTAGATTATTAAATACCTTATTAGATACTTTATTATCATTGTACACAGTGTACCCATACAACGAAATTCACATAACGCTCAAAATACCAGGCTCAACACACACAACAATCTGAAAAACACGCCCCACCCACCAGAAATTCCCCACCCTAAAGCACCGAAACATCCACACAACCGACCCAATAATGCTGTTCAACAACTCACTGATGGTGAACCTTTAGTTCATTGTTAACTGCAGTTACAGCTCTGGGATAAAAACTATGCAGGAAATATGTGGTCTGAGTTTTAATTGCTCTGCATCTTCTACCAGAAGGCAACAGACCAAAAAGATTGTAAACAGGATAGAAAGAGTCTCGGAGAAGGTTGTGCAATTTCCTCCAACGGTGAGATGCGAAGATATGGTCCAGGGCTGGTAGCTGGAGCCTGATGATATTCTGGGCAGTTTTAATTATTATCTGTGTTGTGGTTGGATCACAGCCAGCTCCTTTATTCACAGACTCTGAAGAGGAAGAATTGGGTCCGTCTGACCATCATATTTGGACCGGGAGTCACTGCTCACAGTCACTCATGCCCTCATCACCTCGAGGCTCGACTACTGTAACACTCTCTACATGGGGCTACCTTTGAAGAGTGTTCGGAAACTTCAGATCGTGCAGAATACAGCTGCGAGAGCAATCATGGGATTCCCCAAATATGCCCATGTTACTCCAACACTCCGCAGTCTGCATCGGTTGCCGATCAGTCTCCGGTCACAATTCAAAGTGTTGGTTATGACCTATAAAGCCCTTCATGGCACCGGACCAGATTATCTACGAGACCGCCTTCTGCTGCACGAATCCCAGCGACTGGTTAGGTCCCACAGAGTTGGGCTTATCCAGGTCCTGTCGACTAAACAATGCCGTCTGGCGGGACCCAGAGGAAGAGCCTTCTCTGTGGCGGCCCCGACCCTCTGGAACCAGCTCCCCCCGGAGATTAGGACTGCCCCCACCCTCCTTGCCTTTCGTAAACTCCTCAAAACCCATCTCTGTCATCACGTTTGGGGGATCTGAGACACTTCCCCCTTGCCTATGTAGTTTCTGTGCACAATATGACTGTACGTATGCTTTTATTTACTGGGGTTTCTCTTTTAGATTTTTTATATGTATAATTGCTATTTTAGATTCTAATTATTAGATTTGTCATTATGTATTGTTTTTATCACTGTTGTGAGCCGCCCCGAGTCTACGGATAGGGGCGGCATGCAAATCTAATAAATAATAAATAATAATAATAATAATAGGCCCATAGAAACATAGAAGATTGATGGCAGAAAAAGACCTCACGGTCCATCTAGTCTGCCCTTATACTATTTCTTGTATTTTATCTTAGGATGGGTCTATGTTTATCCCAGGCATGTTTAAATTCAGCTACTGTGGATTTACCGACCACGTCTGCTGGAAGTTTGTTCCAAGCATCTACTACTATTTCAGTAAAATAATATTTTATCACGTTACTTCTAATCTTTCCCCCAACTAACCTCAGATTGTGCCCCCTTGTTCCTGTGTTCACTTTCCTATTGAAAACAATTCCCTCCTGAACCTTATTTAACCCTTTGACATATTTAAATGTTTTGATCATGTCCCCCCCTTTCCCTTCTGTCCTCCAGACTATACAGATTGAGTTCGTGAAGTCTTTCCTGGTAGGTTTTATGCTTCAGATCTTCCACCATTTTTGTAGCCCGTCTTTGGACCCGTTCAATTTGATCAATATCCTTTTGTAGCCCATATGGCTATCAGGGGAGTTGGATAGTGTGGGTGAGGAAGGGATGGAGATTGAGGGTCCTGCAGAGAATACAAAACACCCAGCTGGGGCCTTGTCTGGGTCTGATGAGGAAAGGGAGATTGTGGACCCTATTCTAGATGCGCAGGTGAGAAGAGTGCATGGGAGACAAGAGCCTAGCTACGCAGATGTAGAGCCTTGAATACTGCTTTGCGTTGTGTGTAATCACAGAGGGTTTAAAGGGGAGGAGAGCGAGAGGTTCCCTTTGCAGGAAATCAACGTTTATACCTACAAGAAGGAAAGAGCAATTTCAGAGTTTTTCTCCCTCTCAAATATTGCTGCAGTCTTGAAAATAATATAGTTTTGAGAAGTCTGTAAGTATTTCTGCTTCAGGCAAGTTAAAGGTTTTAAGTTACAACTCTATTTTGGAACAGTCCTTATCAGTTTTGCCACTCACTTTGAATTATGGCAGTCGACTGGACATTCTTTGCTTTAATTTGTCGTTTTCAACAAGTTTGCTTGTACAATAGACTATTATACTTCCCAACTCTGTGTTTGAGTGTTAATTGAGATCTAATTGCTGGCTGGTCGTCGAGTCAGACTGAACACTCCATAGAACTTTCCAGAGGGCCGGGGCCTCCATAGAGAAGGCTCTTCCCCTAAGCTCCGCCAGGCAGCATTGTCTATTCGACGAGACCTGGAGAAGGCCAACTCTGTGGGACCTAACCGGTCGTTGGGACTCATGTGGCAGAAGACGGTCCCACAAGTATTCTGGCCCAATGCCATGTAGGGCTTTATAGGTCATAAGCAACACTTTGAATTGCATCCGGAAACCAATTGGCAGCCAGTGCAGTCCGCGGAGTGTTGGAGAAACATGGGCATGCTTAGGCAAGCCTATGACCGCTCACACGGCTTCATTCTGCACAATTTGCAGTTTCCGAACACTCTTCAAAGGTAGCCCCATGTAGAGAGCGTTGCAGTAGTCAAACATTGAGGTGATGAGGGTCAAGAGCTCCCCCCCCACCCCCCCAGTGTGATGGATGGACAGGTGGAAGTGTCCTTGGGAGGCAGAACCCACAGCCACTCCATCTTGTCGGGGTTGAGTTTGAGCCTGCTGTATGTCAGGACGCTCTCAATGGTGTTGCGATTGTAGGGCCGAAGTAGAGGCTGAGATAGATTTATCTTCCTGAGCATTCTCAGGAAGTACGGTCTCTTCTGTGCCTTCTTCACAAGCATGTCCATGAAACATACTTTGTTGGTGTTCTGTTGGGCTCCCTGGTAGACTCCTCCCAAAAATTCACAGGTACAAATTTCAGACACACACACGTTTGAAAATTCAAAACAATGTTCTTTATAATGAAAATTCACTTAACCTAAGCCCTCTTTTGGTATAGCAAAGAGCACTCGTCTCCAAACAAACTGGTAATTTGTACAAATCCCTTATCAGTTCTGTGATACTTAGCTTGCAGCAGTGAGGCAATTCACAGTCCTTCTTCTTTCACAAAGTGAAACACACTTTGCTCTGGTTTAGTTTCAAAGCGGTGAAAAATCAGCACACAAAAGGTCAAAGTCAGTAAAGCAGTCATGAAACACAACGATCAGATAATCCTCCACAATGGCCAAACCCACAGGCTGCTATTTATAGCAGCCTCACTAATTACCACAGCCCCACCTAACCACAGGTGGCCTCATTTTCTTTGATAGTAATCTCTCAGTTGTTGCTGTCTATGCATCGCTCTCCGCATGCATGGCTGTATCATTAACTCTTGTTCTGAATCCCAAGGAGGAGCTAGATAATTGATCTCCTTCTGAGCTGTCTGCCCCACTCTCCTCCTCCCTGTCACTCATGTCTTCTTGGTCAGAGGAGCCTTCATCATCAGATTCCACTGAGGGCAAAGCAGGCCTGCAGCATGTGGATGTCTCCCCCACATCCACAGTCCTTGGGGCAGGAGCTGGGCCAGAGCTAGCCACAACAATTGGTACTTTTCTCCCTTTTCCTTATCTGTGGGTTCTTGGACAAGATGAAATTCTGACCTCTTTTCGTTTCTGCACCTTGGCAGGGATGCCCAATTCCTCTGGACTGGTTAACCGACGCAACCTGATCTCCACCACGGACGCTATTGTGGTGTCCCGGTTGAAGCAAGCAGGCGCCATTCCTCTGGGGGTGACCAACTGCAGCGAGCTGTGTATGTGGTTCGAATCCAGCAACCTTATCTACGGCCGATCTAACAACCCCTACAACCTTGACTGCATTGTGGGAGGCAGCTCAGGTGAGTAGGTCATGGAGATCACCCCGTTCTGGATTTAACTGGAATTCTTAACCGCCAGGTCAAGCAGAAATCACCATTGAGTTTTAAGTGTTACATTTAAATTGGCCAACAAAGAAATAGAAATTTAACACACAATTTTTTTTTTAACACAATCCAGAAAGCTCCTAGATTGAGGCTGGAAGGGGACAAAAGCGGAAGCCGTATGCTCCGTCTCTTATTTGGGTAGAGCAGGTTGTCCCGATAGACCAGTCTCACCAGAAAAACACTCAATCTCTCCTCTGATACACCTGACAAAGTGAAGAGAGCTTGTGGCCCAAAAGTTAATACCTCTGCCTAATATGCAAGGGCCTGGGTTTAAATCCCAATGGGTAGGGCTAGCTGATGAGAGCTAAGCAGCTTGAAATAGCTATACAGTAGAAGCATAATTCATTCCATAACTTTGGTCACAAAGCAGCGGTGAAATCTACTTACCTTCTCTACCGGTTCGAAAACATATGTTTTTTTCACCCTCTGCGCATGCTCAAAAGGATTTGCTAGGATGAGCCACAATTCCCTTTATGGACTTCCTCCGTTCCTCCCTTTCCCCTATTCCTTCCTTTCCCTTCCCCTGTTTCTACCTTTCCCTTCCCTCATTCCTTCCCTTCCCCCATTTCTTATTTTCCCTTTCCCTGTCCCTTCCCTTCTCCCTTTCCTTCCCTTCCCCGTTCCTTCCCTCCCTACTGTTCTGCCAGCGTGTCCCAACCGCCCGTAATTACAGGGCAATTAGTCCAGGAAGACACACACCACACGATAGAAGGAAAACCAAAAGTCTTTCTCAACAGAAAAACAGAAACAGCTCCCTTTTTAAATGTCAAAGGGATTTTCTGGTACACACAAGGCACAGGTTAAACGCAATCCAATTTCTCACCCAATAACTGGGAAATTGAGTCCAATTCTAAAGTCCAGAAAGTCCACACACAGTCTTGAACAGGGAAACAGCAAAAACCACTATGAATCAGATAAACTGCCACGAGGCTAAACCAGCACGCTGCTCTTTTATCTATAGCACTAATTACAGCAGCCCCACCCAACCCCAGGTGGCCTCACTTATCTCCTGTAATAATCCTTCAGTTGTTCTCTCCTATGCATCACTCTACGCATGCGTGGATCTGTCATAAGTTCTTTTTCAGAATCCAGGGATGATAAGGATGACTGATCTCCTCCTGGGCTGTCTGCCAAACTCCCCTCTTCCCTGCTACTCACGCTTCCTTCGTCAGAGGAGCCTTCGTCAGGAGATTCTATCGGGAGCAAAACAGACCTGTGGCATGTGGATGTTTCCCCCACATCCACCTCCACATTCCTTGGGGCAGGAGCTGGGCCAGAGCCAACCACAACACCTACCCCTCCCTTCCCTTAAACTGTTCCTTGCTTTCCATTGTTCCTTTCTTCCTTCCCTCTCATCCCCTCCCCTCCCCTCCTTTTTTCATTTACTTAGTATTTTTTAACTTTTTTAATTTATTGGATTTATATTTATTTATTTATTGGATTTATATGCCGCCCCTTTCCGCAGACTCGGGGCGGCAGTGTATATATTTTTCCCCAATATATACACTGCTCAAAAAAAATAAAAATAAAGAGAACACTTAAACAACAGAATATAACTCCAAGTAAATCAAACTTTTGTGACATCAAACTGTCCACTCAGGAAGCAACACTGATTGACAGCCAATTTCACTTGCTGTTGTGCAAATGGAATAAGTGTGCAAATGAAATATTCAATGAGAATATTTCATTCATTCAGATCTAGGATGTGTTATTTGAGTGTTCCCTTCATTCTATGAGCAGCATAGTATTCAGCAATGTCCTTAATAAAAGTGTGTGTGTGTCTTCGGAGAGGGGCGGCATACAAATCGAATAAATAATAATAATAATAATAATAATAATAAATTTATAAACCGCCCAACTCCTTCTTGGAAATTGGACGGTTCTGGGTGTGTGTGTATAAAACCGAAATACAGACCTAAATTATCAACCAGGTGCATATGAAACGCTGCTTATGCTGTAACTCAGCTGTGGTTCTGGATATGCATATTTTTTGCAGATAAATCAAAAAATTAACATCAGCTCTGGAGTTGTCGGTGCCAAGAGTAGCACAACTGCTCTTTCCAGAACAGGCTTCTGTGATCATCTTAACTGGTCAGTCTGGTGTTTGTTTTCATTCAGGAGGGGAAGGCTGCATCTTAGCAGCTGCTGGATCTGTGATTGGCATCGGCTCGGACATCGGGGGCAGCATCCGTGTGCCCGCCTTCTTCAATGGGATCTTTGGACACAAGCCCACCACGGGTATGTTGCCTGGTTATCCCGCCCTAGAAGCATTTCTAATTACAGTGGCACCTCTACTTACGAACTTAATTCGTTCCGTGACCAGGTTCTAAACTAGAAAAGTTTGTAAGAAGAAGCAATTTTTCCCATAGGAATCAATGTAAAAGCAAATAGTGTGTGCGATTGGGGAAACCACAGGGAGGGTGGAGGCCATGTTTCCTCCCAGGAGATTCCTAGAGAGGCCCCACGGAGGCTTCTCCTCATCTTTTCTGGTCCTGTTTCCACCCAGGAGATTCCTAGAAAGGCCCCACAGAGGCTTCTCCCCGCCTTTTCCGCCCTGTTTCCTCCCAGGAGATTCCTAGAGAGGCCCCACGGAGGTTTCTCCCCATCTTTTCCAGCCCTGTTTCCTCCCAGGAGATTCCTAGAGAGGCCCCACTGAGGCTTCTCCTCACCTTTTCCAGCCCTGTTTCCTCCCAGGAGATTCCTAGAGAGGCCCCACTGAGGCTTCTCCCTGCCTTTTCTGGTCCTGTTTCCTCCCAGGAGATTCCTAGAGAGGCCCCACGGAGGCTTCTCCCCATCTTTTCCAGCCCTGTTTCCTCCCAGGAGATTCCTAGAGAGGCCCCACTGAGGCTTCTCCTCACCTTTTCTAGTCCTGTTTCCTCCCAGGAGATTCCTAGAGAGGCCCCACGGAAGCTTCTCCGCGCCTTTTCCGGCCCTTTTTCCTCCCAGGAGATTCCTAGAAAGGCCCCACAGAAGCTTCTCCACGCCTTTTCTGGTCCTGTTTCCTCCTAGGAGATTCCAAGAGAGGCCCCACGGAAGCTTCTCCCCATCTTTTCCAGCCCTGTTTCCTCCCAGGAGATTCCTAGAGAGGCCCCACTGACGCTTCTCCTCACCTTTTCTAGTCCTGTTTCCTCCCAGGAGATTCCTAGAGAGGCCCCACGGAAGCTTCTCCACGCCTTTTCCGGCCCTTTTTCCTCCCAGGAGATTCCTAGAGAGGCCCCACGGAGGTTTCTCCCTGCCTTTTCTGGCCCCGTTTCCTCCCAGCAGATTCCTAGAGAGGCCCCACGGAGGCTTTTCTAGTCCTGTTTCCTCCCAGCAGATTCCTAGAGAGGCCCCACGGAGGCTTCTCCCCATCTTTTTCCGGCCCTAT
This sequence comes from Erythrolamprus reginae, assembly GCF_031021105.1. NCBI lineage: Eukaryota > Metazoa > Chordata > Lepidosauria > Squamata > Dipsadidae > Erythrolamprus > Erythrolamprus reginae. The sequence continues at coordinate 44,550,956 of NC_091957.1, forward strand.
TTCCTCCCAGGAGATTCCTAGAGAGGCCCCACGGAGGCTTCTCCCCACCTTTTCCAGTTACAGTTTCGGAGGCTCGGGTTTGTAAGTGGAAAATGGTTCTTGAGAAGAGGCAAAAAAATCTTGAACACCCAGTTCTTATCTAGAAAAGTTCGTAAGTAGAGGTGTTCTTAGGTAGAGGTACCACTGTACAAATTTGTGATTAGCAATAGCACTTACCGTATTTTTCCGACTATAAGACACACCTGTGTATAAGATGCGCCAAGATTTCAAAGAGATAAGTAAAAAAAAAGATTTTGTCCTCTCCGGTCTCCCAAACCCTCTGCGTGAACAGGGTTTTTTTTGCAAAAATGAACCCATTTTTCACCCATTTTTTGGGGTGTGTGTGTAAAAAATAGGTTGGGAAGAGGGTTTGGGGAGCTTGCAAAGAGCTCCTGGGGACTGGGGGAAGGCAAAAACATAAATATCCCCCCTTTTTGCAAAAAACGGAAAGTTTTTCACCTGTTTTCCCCCCCCCAAAAAATGGGGTGGGCAGAGGATTTGGGAGTCCTGTAGAGATCTCCTGGGGGCTGGAGGAAGGCAAAAAATGCCCCAATTTTTGCAAAAAACAGACTGCGCAGGACCGAACTCTGCTTCTGTGTGGTTTCTGTAGGTGTGGTGCCCAACGACGGCCAGTTTCCTGATGCGCTTGGCAATCGTACAAACTTCCTGTGCACAGGGCCCATGTGTCGCTATGCGGAAGACATGGAACTCCTTTTGAGAGTTATGGCTGGATCAAACATTTCCAAGTAAGTGGCCTTTGTTGATTTTTTTATTATTATTATTATTATTATTATTATTATTATTATCATTATCATTATCATTATCATTATCATTATCATTATTATTATTATTGTTGTTATTATTATTATTTATTAGATTGGTATGCCGCCCCTCTCCGTAGACTCGGGGTGGCTAACGACAGTAATAAAACAACATATAACAAATCTAATATTTAAAATAACTAAAAACCCTTATTAAAAACCAAACATACACACAAACACACCATGCATAAATTGTATAGGCCTGGGGGGAATGAATATCTCAATTCCCCCATGCCTGACGACAGAGGTGGGTTTTGAGGAGCTTACGAAAGGCAAGGAGGGTGGGGGCAATTCTAATCTCTGGGGGGAGCTGGTTCCAGAGGGTCGGGGCCGCCACAGAGAAGGCTCTTCCCCTGGGTCCCACAAAACGAGTCGACGGGACCCAGAGAAGGCCAACTCTGTGGGACCTAACCAGTCGCTGGGATTCGTGCGGCAGAAGGCGGTCTTGTAGATACCCTGGTCCAGTGCCATGAAGGGCTTTATAGGTCATAACCAACACTTTGAATTGTGACCGGAAATTGATCGGCAACCAATGCAGACTGCGGAGTGTTGGTGTAACATGGGCATACCTAGGGAAGCTCATGATTGCTCTCGCAACTGCATTCTGCACGATCTGAAGTTTACGAACACTCTTCAAAGGTAGCCCCATGTAGAGAGCGTTACATTGTACGTTGATTTGTAGTGGAGTTAGTCCTCAACTGTGCAAGAGGTGAAAAATATAGCGGAGAATATAAGGAAAATTAAGAATACAAAGGATAGGGAAATGGGAAGAAAAATAATACATAAGTGGTATCACATACCCGTTCTACTTGCATACTTTCAGCAGAATGTTAAAAAATACCTGTTGGCATGGGTGTGTAAGGGAGTGTTTATGCATATGTTTTGGGAATGCCCGTTAGTGCAGAACGTTTGGGAAAAAGTACAAGAGGATATGAATAGGATGTTAAATATACGATGGACAATTACAAAGGAAATGGCAGTATTAGTTAAAAGGAACGAGATGGGAGAATTTAGAGAAATAAAAGAAGCAACAATAGAAAGTAATAGTTTTGGGTTGGAAGGATGCGACAAAATGGACAATGCAAAATTGGTACCGGTACATGGTGGATCATATTCAATTTGGGATTATGGACAAGAGGATGAATTCGGCCAATGGAACTGATTTGAGGGAACTGATGGGACGATGAGACAAGGTACGAGGGCATGTGGTGTTCTGTCGAGCTCTTTGCTAAAATCCTCCCAAAAATGCACAGATACAATTTCAGACACACACACGTTTGAAAATTCAAAACAATGTTCTTTATGCCGAAAATTCAAATAAACTAAGCACTCTTTTTGTATAGCAAAGAGCACTCGTCTCCAAACAAACTGGTAATTTCTACAAGTCCCTTATCAGTTCTGTAATACTTAGCTTGCAGCTGTGAGGCAATTCACAGTCCTTCTTCTTTCACAAAGGGAAACACACTTGGCTCTGGTTTAGTTTCAAAGTGGGGAAAAATCAGCACACAAAGGTCGAAGTCAGTAAAGCAGTCACGAAACACAAGGATCAGATAATCCTCCACAATGGCCAAACCCACAGGCTGCTATTTATAGTAGCCTCACTAATTACCACAGCCCCACCCAACCACAGGTGGCCTCATTTTCTTTGATAATAATCTCTCAGTTGTTGTTGCCTATGCATCGCTCTCCGCATGCGTGGCTGTATCATTAACTCTTGTTCTGAATCCAAGGAGGAGCTGGGTAATTGATCTCCTTCTGAGCTGTCTGCCACTCTGTCCTCCTCCCTGTCACTCATGTCTTCTTGGTCAGAGGAGCCTTCATCATCAGATTCCATCGGGGGCAAAACAGGCCTGCAGCATGTGGATGTCTCCCCCACATCCACAGTCCTTGGGGCAGGAGCTGGGCCAGAGATAACCACACCATGTGGTCAGTAGAATTCAAGACCAAGCTACAAGGAATAAATTGGAATCACTTTATAATATGTAAATAGATTCTTGCTCTTGAGTTCAAATGGTATTTATAAAATATGCCCCCATTTTGGTGGAGGGGTACAAATGTTTTCTGGTGGTGGGCACTAATCACTGAGCACTTGTTGTATGTTGTGTGTGTGTTTTATATTTTAAAATCAATTTTAAAAATTATTTTTAAAAAGAGGTAGTCCTCACCTTAGAACCATTTGTTTAGCCACGGTTCGGAGTTACATCAAGAAAAGTACCCTACCATCACGGTCATGTGACCAATGGCCAGGTGTTTGGTCCCCGGGATGGATTCATGATGATGGTTGCAGCATCCTTGGGACATATGACGCTGCCCGCCAATTTCCCACAAGCAGTGTCAGTGGGAAAGCCAGCTGGAAGTCCAAAATGTAAAATAATGCACTTGGGGAAAAGGAATCCTCAATCTGAGTATTGTATTGGCAGTTCTGTGTTAGCAAATACTTCAAAAGAAAAGGATTTAGGGGTAATGATTTCTGACAGTCTCAAAATGGGTGAACAGTGCAGTCAGGCGGTAGGGAAAGCAAGTAGGATGCTTGGCTGCATAGCTAGAGGTATAACAAGCAGGAAGAGGGAGATTATGATCCCGCTATATAGAATGCTGGTGAGACCACATTTGGAATACTGTGTTCAGTTCTGGAGACCTGACCTACAAAAAGATATTGACAAAATTGAACGGGTCCAAAGACGGGCTACAAGAATGGTGGAAGGTCTTAAGCATAAAACGTATCAGGAAAGACTTAATGAACTCAGTCTGTATAGTCTGGAGGACAGAAGGAAAAGGGGGGATATGATCGAAACATTTAAATATATTAAAGGGTTAAATAAGGTTCAGGAGGGAAGTGTTTTTAACAGGAAAGTGAACACAAGAACAAGGGGACACAATCTGAAGTTAGTTGGGGGAAAGATCAAAAGCAACATGAGAAAATATTATTTTACTGAAAAAGTAGTAGATCCTTGGAACAAACTTCCAGCAGACGTGGTTGGTAAATCCACAGTAGCTGAATTTAAACATGCCTGGGATAAACATATATCCATCCTAAGATAAAATACAGAAAATAGTATAAGGGCAGACTAGATGGACCATGAGGTCTTTTTCTGCCGTCAGACTTCTATGTTTCTATGTTTCTAAAATCATCCCCACCTCCACTGCCTCTTTTGCCCAGTCAAAAAGGGACAGGAAAGGAGAATCGGAAAAGATGAAAGAGAAAGAAAAAGAAGGGCAGATGGGAAGAGAGGAAGGAAGGAAAAAGAAGGAAAGAGGAAGGAAGGAGAAGTTAGAAGGAAGAGAGAAGGAAAAAAGGGAAGGAATGAAGGAGAAGGAAAGAAGGTAAAGAAAAGGGAGGAAGGAAGGGGAAGAAAGGGAAGAAAGGAAGGGAAAGAGAAAAGGAAGGAAGGAAGGGGAATAAAGAGAAGGAACAAAGATAAAGAAAAGGGAGGAAGGAAGGGGAAGAAAGGGAAGAAAGGAAGGGAAAGAAAAGGAAGGAAGGAGAATAAAGGTAAAGAGAAGGAAGGAAGAGAAGAAAAGAAGGGAAAGGGAAGGGAAGAAAGAGAAGAAATTAAGGGAAAGAGAAAAGGAAGGGGAAGAAAGGAAGGGAAAGAGAAAAGGAAGGAAGGAGAATAAAGAGAAGGAACAAAGGTAAAGAAATGGAAGGAAGGAATGGGAATAAAGAGAAGAAATTAAGGGAAAGAGAAAAGGAAGGATGGAGAATAAAGAGAAGGAACAAATGTAAAGAAAAGGAAGGAAGGAAGAGGAATAAAGAGAATAAAGGAACGGAAAGAGTAAAGGAAGGAAGGAAGGAAGGAAGGAAGGAAGGAAGGAAGGAAGGAAGGAAGGAGATTATAATGAGAGTGAGTGTGGGTTTCAGGGAAGTCCTGCCTTTATCAAGGAGCCGGACTAAACCAAATCCAGTGTAAACATCAGTAATGGATCTCACTTATCTTTCTTACCAATTGTCACACACATATTCTGCATGCGCTGATCGTCAGTGATGACGTCCAGGCAGGTGGGTGGAGCTATTGGTTCGCCTGGCTGGGGAATGGCTGGGGAATTCTGGGAGTTGAAGTCCAGATATCTTCAAGTTGCCAAGGTTGGGAAACACTGATCTAAGGTACGATAGATTCCGTTGTTCTTCTTGGTTGGCCTTTCCATCTTATTCCTTCTTTTACAGACTGGAGCTGGACCACCCGATATCTTTGCAGAACATAAAGTTCTATTCCATGGAACACGACGGAGGCTCCATTTTCCTCTCACCGGTCGATAAAGAGATTCTCCAGGCTCATCGGAAAGTAAGGCGACGTTGCCCTTGCTTGCTCTCAAAAGCTTGTGTGCCGTTGCGGAAATCAGATAGCCGCTTAAATATAGGTGGTCCTTGACTTACGACAGTTGAGTTTACATCTTCCCTAGCAGCAATGCAGTGACCCCAGGGATCAACCAGGGAAATAAGAAGGATTTCTTATTTTGTTTTGGTCACCACAATGCAAAAAGGATATTGAGACTTTAGGGGAAAAAAGTGCAGAGAAGAGTAACAAAGATGATTAGGGGACTGGAGGCTAAAACATATGAAGAACAGTTGCAGGAACTGGGCATGGACACTTTAATGAAAAGAAGGACCAGGATAGCAGTGTTCCAATATCTCAGGGGTTGCCACAAAGAAGAGGGAGTCAACCTATTCTCCAAAGCACCTGAGGGTAGAACAAGAAGCAATGGGTGGAAACTAAACAAGAAGAGAAGTAACTTAGAACTAAGGAGAAATTTCCTGACAGTCAGAACGGTTGATCAGAGGAACAGCTTGCCACCAGAAGCTGTGAATGCCCCAACACTGGAAGTTTTTAAGAAGATGTTGAATAACCATCTGTCTGAAGTAGTGTAAGGTTTCCTGCCTAAGCAGGGGGCTTGGACTAGAAGACCTCCAAGGTCCCTTCCAACTCTATTACATGCTTCCAAGAAAAAACCCCAACCAGAATAGAAGTGGCATGCAGTTAATGCATGTTAACCAAGGGATGCAAATTACCGTTAAAAATGTAGAATAATAATCCTATTCAATCCAGAGTTTAAAAATGCAAAACAATGCCATTGGTCCTAAAAGTGTGTAAGTAGACATTGCCTTTAAAAAAAACAATTACAGTAAAAACTTGAGACAAAGGTGGGATAAAGTTGCAAAGCAGTGGAAATCTTGCAGAATCATCCCCAGTAGAAAAACCAGAGGGAGAAATGGAATTGATTCTGTTTCAGCTAAGAATTACCATATTTTTCAGGGTATAAGTTGCTTTTTTCGAAGCTTCTCCCCCCCCAAGCCCTAACTAGGTGCCCAGCTCTTACTTTTCAATCTCTTTCATTGTTACTCTTTGAGAAGAATGTTTTCCAATCCCTAAGACTTTGCAGGATTCTTTTCATTGCTCCAATTTGCTCCAAATGTTTCTTTCCAACCCTAACCAGGTGCTAACAATGTTCCCAGCTCTTACTGGCTTGCAAGCTCTTTCGTTGTTACTCCCTCTGAATAAGGTTTTTTTTTAAAGCCCTAACCAGGGGATAAAATAATGTGTTGAAGCTGACCAGTCTAAAGACGCTAGCCAGATGAATTTCTGGTAAGCAGATTCTTTTCCCTATTTTCCTCCCCAAAAACTAAGGTGCGGCTTATACAGTGATCCCTCGAGTTTTGCGATCTCGATGTTTGCGAAACGCTATATCGCGATTTTTCCACCCAATGACGTCACTCTCTTCCTTCCTTTCTCATCTTTCTTTCTCTCTCTCTCTATCTTGCTTCTTCCTCTCTCACACTCTCTTCCTCCCTCTCTCATCTCTTTCTTTCCTTCTCTCTCTTTCTCTATCTCTCCCCCTCTTGCTGGCGGGCGGCGGGCGGGCGGGCAGGTGCATCAGCGAGGAGCCGGGGTTTCCCCTTTGCGTGGGCGGCTGGGAAACCCCGATCTTCGTCTGCTCGCTGCTGCTGCGCCGAGCAGATCAGCTGCTGGGCGGCCGAAGGAACCTTCCCTGGGTCTTCCCCCTCTTGCTGGCGGGCGGGCGAGCGGCGGGCATCAGCGAGGAGCCGGGGTTTCCCCTTTGCGTGGGCGGCCGGGAAGACCCAGGGAAGGTTCCTTCGGCCGCCCAGCAGCTGATCTGCTCGGTAGCGCAGCAGCAGCGAGGAGCCGAATCGGGTTTCCCCTTTGCGTGGGCGGCGGGGAACGCAAACTCCACCATCTACGCATGCGCGGCCATAGAAAAAAAGGGCGCACATGCGCAGATGGTGTTTCTACTTCCGCAACCCTACATCCAGAAAAATCGATTATCGCGAGGGGTCTTGGAACGGAACCCTCGCGATAATAGAGGGATCGCTGTACTTCGAAAAATATGGTGCATTGATCTTACTTCAAATGACTGGTCACAATTTTAATGGAATTTTTTTTTTGCAGCCATTGTTAAGTGAATACTCTGGTCCTTCGGTGAACCAATGTCCTGGTGATTTATTAATTTCTTGCTCAAAACCTTTTCTTCTATCAGATTGCAGCCTAGCCCTTTAATTGTCAGGGTTCCTCCTTCTCCAGTTAATATTTCCATGTAAAAGATTGTGACAGAAGCTAACCTGTTTTTTTTTAATCTTTCTCCTTCTCTTTGCTCTGCTAAAGGTGGTGTCACGCTTAGAGACGGACCTGGGGATTGAGGTGGAGAAAGTGGCCATCCGCAAAATGAAATATTCCTTCCAGATCTGGTCGGTTATGATGTCTTCCAAGAGCAGTAATAATCAGGTATGTATCTACTGAGGACGGCTGAAAAACTTTTTGCTCAACCAGTGTGTGTTCTATGCACAGCCCTCGGATCGAAACGCCCGGCTCAAAAATCCTTTATTTTATGAATAAATCAAACTCTTTCTTGATAAAAGCACACATAATGAAAATAGGTTTTAAAAGACTCGGAGAAGGGAGCCGCCACGAGTCTTCGGAGGGGGACGGCATACAAATCTAATAAATAATAATAATAATATAATTTTCTTTTTGGGAGCTAAATGTCAACAAAGTCCGGCGAAAATGCCAAGTTTGGCCTAATTAGCATTCTAATAGATAACAAAGTCCATTTATCATTTAAGCCAGTGTTTCTCAACCTTGGCGGTGTGAAGATGGGTGGACTTCAACTCCCAGAATTCCCCAGCCAGCGTTGCTGGCTGGGGAATTCTGGGAGTTGAAGTCCACCCATCTTCAAACTGCCAAGGTTGAGAAACACTGATTTAAGCATATGATTTATGCTCACCATATTCCTGGCAAAAAGCATCCAGCTGAGAATGAGTGTTATTGAGGCAACAATCATGGTTTTAAAGTTTCGTTCAAGCACACCTCCAGTTTCACATCTCTTCCATTGAACAACGTTGAATCTCCACACCCCATTTCCCACAATCCTTTGCCTTTATACTGCCTGGAAGTGACATCACACCTCAAAGAGGCTAAGACTGTAAGCGAATACCTTTTACTATGTAACTCCTCTTGCCTTCTCAATAATCTTCTATAGAGAGGGTCATTCCATTGACTTTCCACTCTCATGTCTTCCTCACTTTCTGACTGGGACCACTCCCCAATTGTCACATCGGCCCCCTCTAGTGGTTCTTCAGGCTCACTCAAGTCACTTTCTTCCTCCCCCTCCACTCTGCATCAGCTGGCAACCCCACTGGCCCAGGGTATCCAGAGGGGCCTGGCTCATCCTTCTCAGAACCTAACATGACCTGAGGTGGACAAGGAGCACTCACAACAGTGTGTAGGTTCTAACAAAACTATTATCTCTACATAGCAGCTTGTACTTGTTAACACGGAAGCTGTTGTGTAGGATCACAAATGCAGATTCAGTGTAGTCTTCTGAGTAGATTTTGTCACTTTTTTCTTTTTTCTTTATTTATAAAACATTTAAAAAAATAACATTTAAGTCACAGTGTAACACAATACAGACAAGTAACACACACACAAAACAAGAGATAAGGTACAAAATGGTCTATTCAGTATTTCATATTGGTTTTTGTTCTGTCGGGCTCTCTAGTAGACTCCTCCCAAAAATTCACAGGTACAAATTTCAGACACACACACGTTTGAAAATTCAAAACAATGTTCTTTATAATGAAAATTCACTTAACCTAAGCCCTCTTTTGGTATAGCAAAGAGCACTGGTCTCCAAACAAACTGGTAACTTGTACAAGTCCCTTATCAGTTCTGAGATACTTAGCTTGCAGCTGTGAGGCAATTCACAGTCCTTCTTCTTTCACAAAGTGAAACACACTTTGCTCTGGTTTAGTTTCAAAGCAGGGAAAAATCAGCACACAAAAGGTCAAAGTCAGTAAAGCAGTCACGAAACACAACGATCAGATAATCCTCCACAATGGACAAACCCACAGGCTGCTCTTTATAGCAGCCTCACTAATTACCACAGCCCCACCCAACCACAGGTGGCCTCATTTTCTTTGATAATAATCTCTCAGTTGTTGTTGCCTATGCATCGCTCTCCGCATGCGTGGCTGTATCATTAACTCTTGTCCTGAATCCAAGGAGGAGCTACATAATTAATATCCTTCTGAGCTGTCTGCCACACTCTCTTCCTCCCTGTCACTCATGTCTTCTTGGTCATAGGAGCCTTCATCATCAGATTCCACCAGTGGCAAAACAGGCCTGCAGCATGTGGATGTCTCCCCCACATCCACAGTCCTTGGGGCAGGAGCAGGGCCAGAGCTAACCACAACAGTTTTGCCCTCTTTTCTTGTCCCATTTTAAAAAAACTTTCCATTATTTGTTTAAATTTCTATTTCTTTAATTATTTTTCCTTCTTACTTTCTATCCTTTGATCTTGGTTCTCCTCATTATCCAATTACATAATTTATCCCAGGTTTCAAAATAATCTCTATCCAATTTATTATTATTATTATTATTTATTAGATTTGTATGCTGCCCCTCTCCGCAGACTCGGAGCGGCTCACAACAAAAACAGTACAAATCCAATACCTAAAAACACTTTAAAACCCTTAATATAAAAACAATCATACATCTCATACAGACCATACACAAAGCGGAAGCGGCCCAGGAGAATCAATTTCCCCATTCCTGGTGAGAGAGTTGGGTTTTGAGGAGTTTGTGAAAGGCAAGGAGGGTGGGGTCAATCCTAATCTCCGGGGGGAGTTGATTCCAGAGGGTCGGGGCCGCCACAGAGAAAGCTCTTCCCCTGGGTCCCGCCAGACGACATTGTTTCGTCGACGGGACCCACAGAAGGCCAACTCTGTGGGACCTAACCAATATCCTTTAATTCTAACGTCAATCTGTCCATATCAGCACATGTTAAAATTTTGTCACTTTCCTGAAGTTTACTGGAATATGCTTCAAAAAAGAACTTGGCCTGCCATCCTTTTTAGGCACTTGTTAGTGTTGTGACCCGCCAACAGCTCATGGCAGCTGGTAGCGGATCCCATTCGAGATGAGGCCTATGAGGTGATGCTTAAGCAGCCTGTGCAGCTGGCACCCAAGTCAGACATGGATGAGGCAGAGGTTCAGCCAGGGCCTTCGGAACCTCCAGCACCTAATAGCAGCGATGAGAATAGGAGGAGCCTCTTCTTAATGCACGAGCGCGCAGAGCTGCCAAAAGGCAGGAATGGCTACTCATGAGGAGGTCTCCTTGGGAGTAGGCTTGGGGATAATTGGCCACTCCTCAAGCCTACTTAAGAAACGACGAAAATAGAAACAAACTCTGCAGGAAACAATTTGTTTGGTAGTTTGTTTGATCGTGTGCCTCTTGTTTGGAAAACCTCTGCTCATCTTATCTGATTCCAGGCATCTTGCCATCCCCGTAAGCTTCCTGAGATATCCAGGACTAATTACTTACCTTTGCTTTATGACTTTATGGACTTATGCCAGCTGTTAATGCTGTATAATTAACAGCTGGCTTTTCCTCCCCAAGGAAATATTGGTTTAAGATTTGTTGGTGTGCGAACAAGACTAAGCCAGTTTATTAGTAGTGGTGAATCAATTAAATATAGGTTTGAACAAACCATTTCAGTCGACATGGTGCTGACTTATCAACAGCTTATAAGCTACTTAGCAGCCAAGGGCTTGACAACATAAGGAATATGTTATAAGGAAGAGCCTTCTCTGTGGGGGCCCGGACCCTCTGGAACCAACTCCCCCCAGATATCAGAATTGCCCCCACCCTCCTTGCCTTTCGTAAGCTTCTTAAAACCCACCTTTGTCGTCAGGCATGGGGGAATTGAGACATTCCCATCCCCCATGTCTTATAAAATTTATGCATGGTATGTCTGTATGTATGATTGGTTCCTGAAATTGGGGTTTTTAAAATTACTTTTAATATTAGATTTGCTTATACAGTGGTACCTCATCATACAAACTGAATTGGTTCCAGGAGGAGGTTCGTAAGATGAAAAGTTCGTAAGATGAAACAATGTTTCCCATAGGAATCAATGTAAAAGCAAATAATGGGTGCAAATCCTTCAGGAAAATCCCAAACTTTAGAAGGGAGGCGAACAGAGGGCAGGGAGGAGCAGCTAAAGGGGGCGGGTGGAAGAAGCAAGGCTAGGCTAAAGGGTGAGTGGGAAGGAAGAAAGGCAAGGGGGCGCCCCTCCCTTTTCTTTCTTCAAAAGACACCGTTTCAGTGCCTTTGCAAGCACGTTGTTCTCTGCAAAATCTTTCCTCCCCCATGCTGCCCCTCCCTTTTCTTTCTTAAAAAGACACCATTTCAGTGACTTTGCAAGCACGTTGTTCTCTGCAAAATATTTCCTACTCCAAGCAGCCCCTTTTCTTTCTTCAAAGAAGGGGAAAAAAGTAACCCCTTCATCCCAGCAGCAGCTGCTTGGGTTCGTAAGGTGAAAATAGTTCGGAAGAAGAGGCAAAAAAATCTTAAACACCGGGTTCGTATCTTGAAAAGTTTGTTAGAAGAGGCATTTGTAAGATGAGGTACCACTGTATTGTCTTTTTACTGTTGTTAGCTGCCCCGAGTCTGCGGAGAGGGGCGGCATACAAATCTAATAAATAAATAAATGAATGAATGAATGAGTGAATGAATAAATAAATAAATAAAAATAAATAAATAAATAAATAAATAAATAAATAAATAAATAAAAATAAAATAAAATAAAATAAAATAAAATAAATAACTTAATAGCAAGCCAACAACACCCAAATCAACCAATAATAAGCAGACCCAAACAAGGCCTCTTCTTCTCCATCGCCATCTGTGTTTCTTTGTCCATGTCATTCATAGGAAAATCAAACCTTCACTGATTTGCTGGGAGACCACGGAAAACCAGTATGGCCATCATGGGAACTGGTAAAATGGATGATGAGGGTCTCTTCTCACACGTTTCCAGCCATTGGTAAGAACTCAAGACCTGGGGCAGCTCTTTATATTTGTACTTTGCTGCTTCTGGGGGTTTTTTTTAGGATTTGCTCTAGGCAGGACATTTTTCCCGGGGGATGCGTTCCAAGACCACCCGTGAAAAATGAATTTCCGTGAAGTAGAGGAAATATATATTTTTAATGTATTTAACTAGTATTTGGACCCACCCTTTTCATTAAACAGTCATTATATAATGTGTCTCAGCTGGAACTACATGTGATATCCTACCAGTTTCTTTAACAGAGTACAGTAGTACTGTAGAAGAATTTTATGAGTTTTTAAAAATTTTAATGGATTTAAGCCCCCTTTGAAAACCCGTGAAATAGCGAATCCGCAAAAGATGAACCATGAAGTAGTGAGGGATTACTGTACAGTAGAACCCCGACTTACGAGACTAATTGGTTCCGGAAGGAGGCTCGTAAGTCAGAACGCTCGTATGACGAAACATTGTTTCCCATAGGAAACAATGTAAAGTCAATTAATCCGTGCAACAACAAAAAAACCCGCTGCCGTCGAACGCGGAAGTTAGCGTTCAGAGACAGCTGCAAAGCAGTGCGCGTGTTTTAAAACGTCAGAGCCGGCCTGGGGGGCTCGGGGGGAAGCCCCCGAGCCCCCCAGGCTGGCTCTGATGTTTTAAAACACGCGCGCCGCTTCGCAGCTGTCTGCTGAATCCGAACGCGGAAGTTAGCGTTCCGGATTCAGCAGAGAGCTGCGAAGCAGCGCGGGTGTTTTAAAACGTCACAGCCGGCCTGGGGGGCTCGGGGGCTTCCCCCCGAGCCCCCCAGGCTGGCTGCCACATTTTAAAACACGCGCGCTGCTTCGCAGCTGTCTGCTGAATCCGAACGCGGAAGTTAGCGTTCCGGATTCAGCAGAGAGCTGCGAAGCGGCGCGCGTTTTTTAAAAGGTTGCAGCCGGCCTGGGGGGCTTGCCAGCACCCCCCCGAGCCCCCCAGGCCGGCTGCAACCTTTTAAAACACGCGGGATACGAGCGCCAAGGAGCTGTCTCCTGAAGCCGAAAGCGGAAGTTAGTGTTCGGCTTCAGGAGACAGCTCCTTGGCGCTCGTATCCCGAATGTGAGCTCGGGAGGCGAACAAAAATGTCGCTCCCCTCCCAGCTCTTATCTCGAGTAGCTCGTAAGTAGAGCTGCTCGTATGTCGAGGTTCCACTGTATTCAGAATATAAGATGCACCGGAATTTTCAGCCTCTTTTATAGAGGGGGAAAGGTGCACCTTATACTCTGAAAAATTCAATAGTTTCATGCATTGCGTAGCACACAGTCTATTTAAACACGTGGCACAAACTATTTTTCGTTGTGAATTGGCCTCTCTCACCATGTTTTCCTCTCCAGCACTAGGAATGACAGAGAAGTTCACGAAATACAATTCCAAGGCGAACGCTAAGCTAGCAAGCATGGCACAGAGCCTGCAGGAAGAGATGGTGGAATTGTTAGGCGAGAACGGTGTCTTCTTATACCCATCGCACCCTGTACTAGCTCCCAAGCATCACGTGCCTTTGGGCATGCCCTTCAACTTTGCCTACACAGGTAAGAAGAAGCTCCTGTTCTTGGTTGAATCACTGCGATGCTGCAATGGATAGATTAAAAGAGGCCAGTTCTGTGCTCTGAAGACGTTGAAGTCTTAACATGCTACGTTTGTGTTCTGTTGGGCTCTCTGGTAGCTTCATAGAAACATAGAAACATAGAAGTCTGACGGCAGAAAAAGACCTCCTGGTCCATCTAGTCTGCCCTTATACTATTTTCTGTATTTTATCTTAGGATGGATATATGTTTATCCCAGGCATGTTTAAATTCAGTTACTGTGTATTTATCTACCACGTCTACTGGAAGTTTGTTCCAAGGATCTACTACTCTTTCAGTAAAATAATATTTTCTCATGTTGCTTTTGATCTTTCCCCCAACTAACTTCAGATTGTGTCCCCTTGTTCTTGTGTTCACTTTCCTTTTAAAAACACTTCCCTCCTGGACCTTATTTAACCCTTTAATATATTTAAATGTTTCGATCATGTCCCCCCCTTTTCCTTCTGTCCTCCAGACTATACAGATTGAGTTCATTAAGTCTTTCCTGATACGTTTTATGCTTAAGACCTTCCACCATTCTTGTAGCCCGTCTTTGGACCCGTTCAATTTTGTCAATATCTTTTTGTAGGTGAGGTCTCCAGAACTGAACACAGTATTCCAAATGTGGTCTCACCAGCATTCTATATAGCGGGATCATAATTTCCCTCTTCCTGCTTGTTATACCTCTAGCTATGCAGCCAAGCATCCTACTTGCTTTCCCTACCGCCTGACTGCACTGTTCACCCATTTTGAGACTGTCAGAAATCACTACCCCTAAATCCTTTTCTTCTGTAGTATTTGCTAACACAGAACTGCCAATACAATACTCAGATTGAGGATTCCTTTTCCCCAAGTGCATTATTTTACATTTGGAAACATTAAACTGCAGTTTCCATTGCTTTGACCATTTATCTAGTAAAGCTAAATCATTTACCATATTACAGACGCCTCCAGGAATATCAACCCTATTGCACACTTTAGAGTCATCGGCAAATAGGCAAACCTTCCCTACCAAACCTTCCCCTATGTCACTCACAAACATATTAAAAAGAATAGGACCCAGAACAGACCCTTGTGGCACACCGCTTGTAACCTGACTCTGCTCAGAATACTCGCCGTTAACAATAACTCTCTGATGTCTACGCTTCAGCCAGCTGCAAATCCATTGAACTATCCAGGGATTAAGTCCAATCTTCACTAATTTATCTATCAGCTCTTTATGTGGAACCGTATCAAAGGCTTTGCTGAAGTCCAGGTAGGCAATATCCACGGCACCACCTTCATCCAACACCTTTGTGACATAGTCAAAGAAATCAATGAGATTAGTCTGACATGATTTGCCTTCAGTAAAGCCATGCTGATTTGGGTCCAATAAGTTATTGCTTTTTAGGTGCTGATTTATCCTCTTTTTGAGTAGAGTCTCCATCATTTTAACTACCACTGATGTCAAGCTAACTGGCCTGTAGTTACCAGCTTCTTCTCTACTGCCCTTCTTGTGGATAGGCACAACACTGGCCATTCTCCAATCCTCAGGAACTTCTCCTGTTAACAAGGATTGGTTAAACAAATCAGTCAGGGGGGTAGCAATGACAGATCTGAGTTCTTTAAGAACTCTGGGGTGGATGCCATCTGGACCCATTGCCTTATTTATCTTTAATCGTTCAAGTTCTTCTAAGACATCGGCTTCTAAGATCACTGGAGCTGAATCCGTACAGCTGGAAGCAATGCTATATCCCTCCATAGTATTATTTTGTAAGGTGTCTTTTGAGAAAACTGAACAAAAGTAGCTATTGAAATGGTCAGCGATCTCCTTATTCCCATTAATGCATGTATTATTCCCGGTACTAAGCTTCGTGATGCCGCAGTTTTTCTTCTTCTTATCACTAATATATCTGAAGAAGGTTTTATCCCCCTTCTTTACAGATTTGGCAATTTCTTCCTCTTTTGAGGCTTTAGCAGCATATATTATCTGTTTTGCCTCCTTCTGTCTCATTTTATACACCTCCCTATCAGCTATACTTCCAGACTCTTTATACCTCCTATAGGCAGCCTTTTTTTCATTGACTATGGCCCTTACATCATTGCTAAACCATTGCGGTTTCTTCTTCCTTTTACCTTTAGTTATTTGTCTTACATACAGTCCAGTGGCTTTTAAGATGGCCTTTTTTAATACAGTCCACTGGGTGCTCGCTCCTGCCATTTTATCCCTCCCCTTTAATTCATTATCTAAATATTCCCCCATTGCATTAAAATTTGTTTTTCTGAAATCCAATACTTTGGTTGCATTATAGGATTGCTCACAATGAGTTTTTACATCAAACCACAAACATAGATGGTCACTGCAACCTAAATTTTCTCCCACCTTGACCTCTGAAACCCAATTCCCATTCGTAAAAACTAAATCTAGAATACTCTCCCCTCTAGTTGGTGTCTTAACTAGCTGTGCCAGAGCTGCTCCTGTAAAGGCCTCTACTATATTCTTACTTTTGCATGTAAGGGCACTGGGGATATTCCAGTCAACATCAGGCATGTTGAAATCACCCATAACCACAATATCTCCCTTTACTGCCATTTGGGTAATTTCATCCACCATCTTGTTGTCATATTCCTCAGATTGCCCTGGAGGCCTATAGATCACCCCAATTCTAATGACAGAACCTTCTTTATTTTGCATGCAAATCCAGAGAGTCTCCAGATCTTGACATGTATTTTGAATTAGTGTTGTTTTTAGACTTTCTTTAACATAAATGGCTACTCCACCTCCCCTTCTCTCTATTCTATCCTTCCTATACAGTGTATATCCTGGTATGGATATTTCCCATTCATTAGAATCCTTAAACCATGTCTCAGTTATGGCAACCAGATCCAAATTATCTCTAGATATTATGGCCATTAACTCACAGAGCTTGTTGCACAAGCTCCGAGCATTCGTGCACATTACCCGAACAACATTATTTTCATTATTAGTTTGCCCCTTATCATCACAACTACATCTATTTTATTTGCAGCTCCCTTTTCATAAGCTTCCAAAAACTGATTTATCCTCATTGGTCGGGGACAGAAATCACCCACATCAGTTACATCTCTGTCCCCTTTACCTAGTTTAAATGCCTGTCCAAGAAAGTTCTGAATTCCTCACCGAGTACCTGGGTACCTCTGTATGATGGATGCAAACGATCCCTCTTAAACAACTCCCTATTAGACCACCTACTGACATCATGACTTAATCATGACTCCCAAAAATTCACAGGTACAAATTTCAGACACACACACGTTTGAAAATTCAAAACAAAGTTCTTTATAATGAAAATTCTCTTAAATCAAGCCCTCTTTTGGTATAGCAAAGGGCACTCGTCTCCAAACAAACTGGTAATTTGTACAAGTCCCTTATCAGTTCTGAGATACTTAGATTGCAGCTGTGAGGCAATTCACAGTCCTTCTTTCACAAAGTGAAACACACTTTGCTCTGGTTTAGTTTCAAAGCAGGGAAAGATCAGCACACAAAAAGTCAAAGTCAGTAAAGCAGTCAGGAAACACAACAAACGATCAGATAATCCTCCACAATGGCCAAACCCACAGGCTGCTATTTATAGCAGCCTCACTAATTACCACAACCCCACCCAACCACAGGTGGCCTCATTTTCTTTGATAATAATCTCTCAGTTGTTGTTGCCTATGCATCGCTCTCCGCATGCGTGGCTGTATCATTGACTCTTGTTCTGAATCCAAGGAGGAGCTAGATTATTGATCTCCTTCTGAGCTGTCTGCCACACTCTCCTCCTCCCTGTCACTCATGTCTTCTTGGTCAGAGGAGCCTTCATCATCAGATTCCACCGGGGGCAAACCAGGCCTGCAGCATGTGGATGTCTCCCCCACATCCACAGTCCTTGGAGCAGGAGCTGGGCCAGAGCTAACCACAACAGTTAGGAACGTGGAGCCATATCTGCTGGCACGTGAGCCGTTGCCCTAGCTTAACTCCAACGTGCATGTGTGTGCCAACCAGCTGATTTTTGGCTCACACAGAAGCTCTGGGAGGGCATTTTTGGCTTCCAGAGAGCCTCCCATGGGGAGGGAAGCCTTTGGAGCCTGGGGAGGTCAAAACACAAGCCTACTGGGCCCACCAGAAATTGGGAAACAGGCTGTTTTCAGCCTCCAGAGGGCCTCTGGGGGCCAGGGGAAGCTGTTCTCGCTCTCCCCAGGCATTGAATTATGGGTGTGGGCACTCGTGCATGCCCAAAGCCCATGCTCTTTCGGCACCCGAGGAAAAAAAGGTTTGCAATCCCTGGTGTAGGATCTCCTGCTTGGGCAGGGGGTTGGACTAGATCAGTGTTTTTCAACCAGTGTGCCGTGGCACACTAGTGTGCTGCGAGACTTGGTCAGGTGTGCCGCGAAGCTCAGAGAGAGAAAGAAAGGAAGAGAGAGAGAAAAAAAGAGAGAAAGAAAGCAAGAGAGAGAGAGAGAAAGAAAGAGAGAGAGAGAAAGAGCGAGAGAGAGAGAAAGAGAACAAGAGAGAGAGAAAGAAAGCAAGAGAGAGAGAAAGAGAACAAGAAAAAGAAAGCAAGAGAGAGAGAAAGAGAGGGAGGGAAGGAAGGAGAGGGAGAGAGAAAGATATAGAGGGAGGTAGGGAGGGAGAGAGAAAGAGAGCAAAAAAGAGAGGAAGGAAGGAAGAGAAAGAAAGAGGGATGGAAAGAGAGAGAGAAAGAAAGAGGAAGGGAGAGAAAGTGTGAGGGAGAGAGAAATAGAGCGAAAGGGAGGAAGAGAGAGAGAGAATTTTTTTGTCCAAACTTTTTTTAGCTGCCCTCCCCCCCGCTCAATGTGCCCCAGGGTTTCATAAATATAAAAAATGTGCCGCCGCTTAAAAAAGGTTGAAAATCACTGGACTAGATGACCTACAGGGATCCCTTCCAACTGTGCTAATCTGTTTCTAAATGTATTTGTATCTAAAACCCCATCTCTAACCTGTGTAAGACTCCATGACAAGATTTTCTGATAGCAAAGCAGGAGGCACCATTGGTTCCTTTCCTTTTGAGCTGTTGCAGCTGGGAACGGGTCCAAAACAGTTGGAATTGCCCAGGCTTTACCACAAATGTGTCAATTGCTTTGCAAGTGTAGACTGGCAGGCTGTGCAGTTCCCCTGGGCCTCCACAGCCCGCAAGAGGCAACGCAGTGCAATATTCATTGCGGTCCCACAGTTCTTCTGCCTTTTTTCATTGGGGGACCATGGCGAAGAGAGGCAACCTGGCTAGAAATTGTAAGCTTCAGTACTGATCCTAGGAGAGTGTTGACAATATTCTGAGTGAGAAGAAGGATGGTTCAGAACGTATTTTAAAATTGATCAGAATCCTCAGCCAGGTCTTTGGTAAACATGACTGAAGCCCTTTTTTTTTCTTTTTCTTTGTTCCCATCTGACTTGTTAGCTCTGTCATCTCTCTCTCCCTCTCTGATTCATTCTCTCTATCTGTCTGTCTGCCCCCACCTCTCTCTCTCTTTCTGACTATGTTTCTCTCTCTCTCTGTTTCCCTCTTCTTCCTCTCTCTCTCTCTGACTATGTTTTTTTCTCTCTCTTTCTCTCTCTCTTTCTGACTCTCTCTCTCTCTGTGCCTCCCTTATATGTCTCCCTCTCTCTCTGACTTTTTCTCTCTCAGTGTCTCTCTCTTTCTCTGTCTCTTTTTCTTTCTGACTCTCTCTCTTTCTCCCTCTTCTGTCTCCCTCTCTCTGACTGTTTTTCTCTCTGTCATTCTCTCTCTCTCTCTCTTTCTCCCTCTTCTGTCTCCCCCCTCTCTCTATCTGACTATCTCTATCTCTTTCTGACTCTCTCTCTCTATGTTTTTCTCTCTCTCTTTCTCTGTCTCTTTCTGACTCTCTCTCTCTCTCTCTCTCTCTCTCTCTCTCCGTGCCTCCCTTTTATGTCTCCCTCTCTCTCTGGCTTTCTCTCAGTATCTCTCTCTTTCTCTGTCTCTTTTTCTTTCTGACTCTCTCTCTTTCTCCCTCTTCTGTCTCCCTCTCTCTGACTGTTTTTCTCTCTGTCTTTCTCTCTCTCTCTCTCCCTCTCTGATTCATTCTTTATTTATTTATTTATTTATTTATTTATTTATTATTTGGATTTGTATGCCGCCCCTCTCCGAAGACTCAGGGCGGCTCACAACAAGTGAAAAAACAATCCAATACATAGTCCAATTAATTAAAATATTAAAAGTTTAAAAAAAAACCCTATACTAACATACACACACACAAGCATACCATGTATAAATTCAGCGGGCCCAGGGGGAGATGTTTAGTTTCCCCATGCCTGACGGCAAAGGTGGGTTTTGAGAAGTTTACGGAAGGCAGGAAGAGTAGGGGCAGTTCTGATCTCCGGGGGGAGTTGGTTCCAGAGAGCCGGTGCCGCCACAGAGAAGGCTCTTCCCCTGGGGCCCGCCAACCGACATTGTTTAGTTGACGGGACCCAGAGGAGGCCCACTCTGTGGGACCTAATCGGTCGCTGGGATTCGTGCGGCAGAAGGCGGTCTCGGAGATATTCTGGTCCGATGCCATGAAGGGCTTTATAGGTCATAACCAACACTTTGAATTGTGACCTGAAACTGATCGGCAGCCAATGCAGACTGCGGAGTGATGGTGAAACATGGGCATACCTGGGTAAGCCCATGACTGCTCTTGCAGCTGCATTCTGCACGATCTGAAGTTTCCGAACACTGTCTGTCTGCCCCCACCTCTCTCTCTCTTTCTGACTATGTTTCTCTCTCTCTCTGTTTCCCTCTTCTTCCTCTCTCTCTCTCTGACTATGTTTTTTTCTCTCTCTTTCTCTGTCTCTTTCTGACTCTCTCTCTCTCTCTCTCTGTGCCTCCCTTTTATGTCTCCCTCTCTCTCTGACTTTTTCTCTCTCAGTGTCTCTCTCTTTTTCTGTCTCTTTTTCTTTCTGACTCTCTCTCTTTCTCCCTCTTCTGTCTCCCTCTCTCTGACTGTTTTTCTCTCTGTCTTTCTCTCTCTCTCTCCTTCTCCCTCTTCTGTCTCCCCCCTCTCTCTATCTGACTCTCTCTCTCTATCTCTTTCTGACTCTCTCTCTCTCTATGTTTTTCTCTCTCTCTTTCTCTGTCTCTTTCTGACTCTCTCTCTCTCTCTCTCCGTGCCTCCCTTTTATGTCTCCCTCTCTCTCTCTGGCTTTCTCTCAGTATCTCTCTCTTTCTCTGTCTCTTTTTCTTTCTGACTCTCTCTCTTTCTCCCTCTTCTGTCTCCCTCTCTCTGACTGTTTTTCTCTCTGTCTGTCTCTCTCTCTCTCTCTCCTTCTCCCTCTTCTGTCTCCCCCCTCTCTCTATCTGACTCTATCTCTTTCTGACTCACTCTTTTTCTGTCTCTGACACTTTCTCTCTCCCTCTCCCTCTCTGACTCACACTCTCTCTCCCTCTCTGACTCATACTGTCTCTCTCTCTCTCTCTCTCTGTGCCTGTCCCTCTGACTCTGTATCCATCTGTCTCTCTCTGACTCTCTCTCTCTCTCTGTTTCTCTCTCTGTGCCTCTTTCTGTCTCCCCCTTTCTCATTCTCTGACTATCTGTCTCTGTCTCTCTCTGTTTCTCTCTCTCTCTCTCTCTCTCTTAGTTGGGGGTAAGATCAAAAGCAACATGAGAAAATATTATTTTACTGAAAGAGTAGTAGATCCTTGGAACAAACTTCCAGCAGACGTGGTAGATAAATCCACAGTAACTGAATTTAAACATGCCTGGGATAAACATATATCCATCCTAAGATAAAATACAGAAAATAGTATAAGGGCAGACTAGATGGACCATGAGGTCGTTTTCTGCCGTCAGACTTCTATGTTTCTATGTTTCTATGTTTCTCTCTCTCTGTTGCTTTCTCGTTTCAGTGGTTTGAACCATTTGTAAACTGCCCAGGGTTACTAGGAATTGGGCAGTATATAAAACTATTATAATTATGGTTGGTTAGTCACATAAGCCTCCAGATGGATTGGATTTGACATTTTTACCCACTATCAAATCCTTCCCAAGAGACTAAGATAGGCAGATGTGGAGGTATCATTGCATTATTATTATTTACACCAAGGCAGAATTCAACCCTCTGGCAGTGTTGCCCTTTTAGAAGCTACATAGATTTCCTCTGATCTCTAGCAGCCGTTGGGTCTTTTCATGCTGGATGATGGTTTATGCAACATTCCTTGCATTCTTGCTCTAGATAAGTCCAACAATGACGGCTGGAATCTCCCAACTAACCATATCACAACATCAGGACTAAACAATGATTGTACGCTTTTCTCTCTTTAAGGCCCACTCTGATCTCATAATCCCAGAGAATCTCTTTGGAAGCCCTGACAGATCCCTCTTCAAAATGCTTTATTCTGGTTTTTGCAGAAAATTGCTCCAAACCTTTGACCTCTCTGTTGTCTTTTTTTTTCCTCCAGCCATCTTCAACATTTTGGGCTTACCAGTGACGCAGTGTCCTCTCGGCTTGAGCAAGGATGGACTCCCGCTAGGCATACAGGTGGTGGCAGGACCCCACCGCGACCACTTGACCTTGGCCGTGGCACAGTACTTGGAGAAGGCCTTCGGTGGCTGGGTTCCCCCTGGCCGATCCTAACACGAGTTTCCCCAGGACTTGGAGACAAAAGAAGAAGGACGCTATTCCCCCTCTGTGAAATCTAGAATTAGGTCTCTGGGCCTGAGGTTCTGGACCCGTGTCACCTTTCCTGTGCAATCCAAAAGGAACAGGCATGGGTTCGTGAATGGGTTCACCAGATTAGGCCATTTGCCGGCCAAGCCAAAGTGGTGAAGGAGCCAATTGGCTCTTCCCTTTGACTTCCTTTGCTGGATTTTTGGGGGAGGATGCTCTCAGGGAAAGCGAGGTGGGGACCAAATGACGGGGGGAGATGAACCCTTTTTTGCCCTTCGTTGGTAGAGTAGGATTGGGTGTTCTCTGCTGCTGGTACTTCTTTTTTTTTCTTTTCCTTTTTTGCTGCTTAGAAATAATTTTTCAGACCAAGAGAGAATTGCATTCCTCTGATAGAAAGAAAATGCGGAACTAAAGTTCTCCTTTCAGTTTGCACTGAGACCTTGACTTTGCTTCACCTTTTCATGGGCTTCTACTCAAGTGGAGGTTGATGTCGATGACGTCAGTGGGAGAAGCACAGGCAGGACCCACTGAAAGACACGTTGAGGGGCTCAAGAAAACCTCTGGTAGGGTTTGATGGGTTTCGGTGTTTCTGCCTAGGCACCTCCCCCTCCTTCTGTAGCAATCAGGTGAGGGGTCTTTAGAACCAGGAGTCCATCTCACGCTTTATGTCGGCCAAAGGACTTTACCCTGTTGACGGTTGATCCTTAACTCTTGTTGCACACACCACTTTTTTGGATTGGGGCACCTGTGGTGGAAAGCTGTGGTCCCATCCCTTGATTCTGATGGGCCCACTTGGATGAAATATGTAATTGCTGTCCTGACAAATCAACATAATATAATATAATGTAATGTATTACCTGACCTTGGAGATCTGTGGTTGATTTTCTAAAAAAAAAAATCACTTCGAATCCTTGTTACCTTTGAACCACCCTCTAAGGCAGTGTTTTTCAACCAGTGTGCTGCGGCACACTAGTGTGCCGTGAGACATGGTCAGGTGTGCCTCGAAGCTCAGACAGAGAAAGAAAATGAGAGAGAGAAAGAAAGAGAGAGAGAAAAAGAAAACAGAGAGAAAGAAAGAGAGAGAGAGAAAGCAAGAGAGGGAAAAAGAAAGAGAATGAGAGAGAGAGAAAGAAAGGAAGGAAGAGAGAGAGAAAGAGAACAAAAGAGAAAGAGAGAAAGAGAGGGAGGGAAGGTGGGAGAGAGAAAGACATAGAGGAAGGAAGGAAGAGAGAAAGAAAGAGGGAGGGAGGGAGAGAGAAATAGAGCAAAAGGGAGGAAGAGAGAGAGAGAGAATTTTTTTGTCCAAACTTTTTTTAGCCGCCCCCCCATCCCCACTCAATGTGCCCCATGGTTTTGTAAATGTAAAAAATGTGCCGCGACTCAAAAAAGGTTGAAAATCACTGCTCTAAGGCTGTGATACCTGTCGTGAGTCAAATGGCTAAAACCTGCTCGTGGTTGAAGGCGTTGGGGCCTGTTCTCAAATCTAGGCCTCCGTAAGTATGTTGTTCTGTCTGGGTCACTCCGGAAGCTATAACCAACCCAAAAAGATAAGCCAGACACACCGATAAAATTCAAATACAGTTTTATAATGTTCAAGGAAAACGAAGCTAACAGAAAATGTCCTTACAAAGCAGGAAAAAACTGGAACTCCAAATATATACACGAAGGTAATTGTCCTTACATCAATATAGGATTCTTCCTGCCAAGACGAGGCTGTAGATAACAGTCATACACCTCCCACGGTTCTTCAAGACTGCTGGGCCGCAAGCCAGGAACAGAGACGCCGAGAAACAATGCAGGTTACAGGAACTCCAAACTGATAACATTCCACATGGCTTCAATAGCTTGCCTGCCTTATAAACCCTTCCCTGCAAACAAGGACCACACCCAAGCCCTGGTGTTTCTTATTCAATGCTGATAATAGTTCCTCAATTGCTCCTTCCTTTGATCTAAACGTCTCTGTCGCATGTCAATGACAGCTTGTGCCTCGTCACCTAATGACTCCAAGCTACTGGCAGGGGAGAGCCCCTCCCTGGGGCTCCCATGCTGTTCTTCGTCAGATTCCTGACTGGACCCTCCCCCGTCCGACTGCTCAGCCCCCTCCTCTTCGCTGTCAGCCTCCTCCGGGCATGGAGCCAGCAGAGACGCAGCTGGCCTTTGATCTGCCTCAGGCTGAACCACAACATGTGTCAAGGTGCATTTCCAAGATCTTGTCACCCCAGTGGAAGAGCTGTCTGAAGAGACCTTTTCAGCATGGGAGAATCAACCTCCATTGGGGATCTTGAGAGTGTTCTCATAAAAATGTCTTCCAGGTGGGCATCGCCAACTTTAAACTACCTGCTTTCCACAAGTCAAGCTGCTAAATTGAAGGGGTACAAAGACGGGCTACAAAAACGGTGGAAGGTCTTAAGCATAAAACGTATCAGGAAAAACTTCATGAACTCAATCTGTTATAGTCTGGAGGACAGAAGGAAAAGGGGGGACATGATCGAGACATTTAAATATGTTAAAGGGTTAAATAAGGTTCAGGAGGGAGGTGTTTTTAATAGGAAAGTGAACACAAGAACAAGGGGGCACAATCTGAGGTTAGTTGGGGGAAAGATCAGAAGCAACGTGAGAAAATATTTTATTGAAAGAGTGGTAGATGCTTGGAACAAACTTCCAGCAGACGTGATTGGTAAATCCACAGTCACTGAATTTAAACATGCCTGGGATGAACATATATCCATCCTAAGATAAAATACAGTGATACCTCATCTTACGAACTTAATTGGTTCCAGGACGAGGTTTGTAAGGTGAAAGGTTTGTAAGACGAAACAATGTTTCCCATAGGAACCAATGGAAAAACGATTAATGCGTGCAAGCCCAAAACTCACCCCTTTTGCCAGCCGAAGCGCCTGTTTTTGCGCTGCTGGGATTCCCCTGAGGCTCCCCTCCATGGAAAAACCCACCTCTGGACTTCCGTGTTTTCGTGATGCTGCAGGGGAATCCCAGCAGTGCAAAAACGGGTGCTTCGCTGGCAACGGAAGTCCGGAGGTGGTGTTTCCCATGGAGGAGAACCTCAGGGGAATCCCAGCAGCGCAAAAACGGGCACTTCGCTGGCAACAGAAGTCCGGAGGCGGGGCATCCCAGTGGTGGCAGCTTGGGTTTGTAAGGTGAAAATAGTTTGGAAGAAGAGGCAAAAAAATCTTAAACCCTGGGTTTGTATCTCGAAAAGTTTGTATGATGAGGGGTTTGTAAGACGAGGTATCACTGTACAGGAAATACAGACTAGATGGACCATGAAGTCTTTTTCTGCCGTCAGTCTTCTATGTTTCTAATGTTGGGTCGCTTTGCCAGCAACCACTAACTGACCCCCTTGTCAAGCATGAAGTATCAGAGCCAAACGTTAAGTTCCAGCTAAGGTGATTTATTGGCCGTGCTGTTAAGGAGTATGCAGAGTGACCCCTGAGTTATCAAGGAAGCACATGTGCAAACGAAATGTGGAATTCCAGCAGGTAGTCAGGATATATGACTACCAGATACATTAAAGTGTATAAAATAGTATTTACTTTAGCAAATATCATAGTCATGTTAAACATTCTAGTCATACACAGTCAAATCAGTCAATAACTCTTTTTTTAATTAATATTTTTATTAATTTTTATAATATAAAACACACACACAACATATAACATATAACATGTGCTCAGTGATTGTGCCCACCACCACATTAACACTACTACAAACCTTGCTTGTACGGCTTACAAATACATAAGCTATCATTGAACACACAGTTCTTACTACAGCAGTCACAATGAATCAGCAATACCAAACAGATAAATAACAGAGACACACAGAGAGAATCGTGCTTCTGGCTCCCTCTTGTGGCAATCTCCAACACTAACTCTTAAAGCTATAGTGCTTCAATGCATACAAGCATTCATCGTTAGCTTGTTTATATATGGTCAAACCCAAACTGTTATGTACATAGTACTAACACATGCCTATACAAAGAATCTAGTCAACTTGCAGTCGGCATTAAATTGGTGCTAGATAAGAGTCAGTGAATATATCTGTAGAGTCAATGAATATGTAGGAAAAAACCTCCACATTGGCGACAGGAAGAGTATTTGGCCAATAAACACCCGGCTCCATTTTTATTCAGATGAAACTTTAAGGTGATTTGTTGTTTCTTCCCAAAAGAGCCATGCTTATAGATAATTAGTGTCACCCTCGACAATTTGCCTTTTTGAACTGTTTTAAAGCAGAGACTCTGACTGATAATAAAAGATGTATCAGGATGCCTACCCAACTTTTCATGGATTTTGCAATTGTTGGGAACAATACTGCAGAACGTGGTATTATTAATTCCATATTAAGAGTACCAAAATGGAAAATAATGGCTTGCTTGCCTTTGCAGAGTGGTTGTTGCAGAATGAACTTGTTTGGGACTCGTTACTCAATGTTCACCTTATTTTATTTAACTCCTCCTTGATTAAAACAAGGTAACTCCTTTTTGGTTAAAAACTTGTGCTGACCAACTGTCCCCCATCTTTAATAAGTCACTAGAGATGGGCTATGCTCCTTCTTGCTTCAAATGCTCGACTATCATCCCAGTGCCAAAGAAATCTTCCATCAAGAAATTGAATGACTTCAGACTGGTTGCTCTAACATCTATAATTATGAAGACCTTAGAAAGTGTGGTCTCACCTGAAAACCATCACGGATTACTTGTGTGCCCGTCGGCGTGGGATTTGGCTTCTGTGCATAAGCAGCAAGCCAAATCTCACACCAGGATTCGTGCAAGAACGAGATTTCGGCTATTTTTGCCGGATTTTTTGCTTCTGTGCATGCGCGGAAGCAAAAGTATTGTCAAAAGTAGCCAAAATCTCGCTCTTTTTTTCCCGTTAAAAATACTTTATTAATTATATACACTAAAAAGACATAGAAAAACAAAACAACAATACAGCATTTACAGAATGTATATACATATAGCTCTATAAATCAAAAGAGAAAAGTAATAATAATAATAAGAAAGAAAATGATAACATATATACACTCATAACAAAAATAAAGCATTATGCTTTATACATGGATTATTTTGGTATCAAAACTTGTTATTTACATCTGCTACATAGCAGTATACTTGATTTGCAGCTCATTCATTTATAACAATATTTTCCCTTTCGCACGAGATTTGGTTTGCTGTGCATATGCAAAAGCCAAATCTCACTCTGACAGGCACACGCGTGACCAATGGATGCGCGTGTGACCGTAAGGGCCTCAGGAGTCCGGCAGGAGGTAAAAAGAACGGCCCTTCACTGGACTGAAGTAATACAGGCTGCGTTCCAAAAGTAATGCAATTATTTTTTTAAAGTAATTTATTGAACAGATTTGCACAAACACTTAAGATTCTTCAAAGTACTGTCCTTGGGCCTCTACACATTTTTTCCAGTGACTCTGCCATGACCGGTACACACCTTGGAAGGCGTCTTCAGGAACCTCTTGCAAGGTCTTCGTCACGGCTGATTGGATCTCTTCTATGGACAAAAAACAGGGCTTCCTTCATCCAAGGGAACAAAAAGAAGTCTACTGGGATGATGTCAGGACTATGGGGGGGGGCAGCATTGGCACCTGGTGTTTGGCCAGGAACTCGCGGACTCGTAGTGGGTTGTGGCAAGACGCGTTGTTGTGATGGACTTGCCAGGTAGCAGAGATATCTTTTCTCGTCCTGATGACCCATATACTAGGCAGCGTTAACTGGCTGTCCTTGAGGAACAAACTCCTTATGGACCACTCCTTTACTGTCGAAAAAGACAATGAGCATTGTTTTCACTTTTGATTGGCTCTTTCTTGCCTTTTTGGGCTTGGGGGACTGGTCAGTGTGCCATTCAGAGCTTTGGCGTTTTGTTTCTGGGTCGTATTCAAAAACCCAGGTTTCATCAACAGTGATGACGCTGTCCAAATAATCGGGTTCAATTTCAGTTTAGCACAAAACTTAATCACGTAACGTTGCTCGATCGTCGATTGCATTTTTTTCGTGACATGGTCGGCGCGCCGAGGTTTACAATGACTGACGTCCTGCCGCTTCCACAGCTTCGAGAGCACCGAAACCCATTTTGTGCCAAAGTTTAGCGTCCCCCCCTACTCCAAGTGCTTTGGTCCCACTCCGACCAATAGGAGCGGCGCAGGAAATTCAATTGCATTACTTTTGGAACGCACCCTGTAAATAGAAGAAATTGAAGAGAAGGATAAGATCTATGAAGGTTTTATGTTATCCTTCCGCTACCATGCCACCAAGCGACGCCCACAGAACTGGTAGTTTAAAAAAATTGAATGCCACCCCTGAATAACTGTTATTTAGTTTGAAAAACAACAACCCCATAGCTGTGTGTGTCGGGCTATTCCGCCCCCCCCCCCTTAGAGATTCATTGTGCTTGTGTCTTCAAAGCTGCATTAAGGATTGCTTTTGATAAAGTGAGATCTAAACAAATCTATTTATTTATTATGTTATTAATTTGATTTCTATGCCGTCCTTCTTCTGAGACTCAGGGCGGCTTACAACATGTTAAGAAAGCTAAATAAAGTCACATTCTAAAAATCCCACAATTAAAAATTAGTCAACCAGATTCATACGTCATCCAACATTCATTCATCGGGCGGGGCAAGATATCCAAGTTTCAATGGCCTCAAGCCTGCTGGACAGAGATGGGTCTTTAGAGCTTTATGGAAGGCAGGGAGGATGGGGGCAGTACAAATCCTTGGGGGGGCTGATTCCAGAGGGCCGGGGCCGCCACAGAGAAGGCTCTTCCCCTGGGCCCCGCCAGATGACATTGTCTTGTTGACAGGACCTGAAGAAGGCCGACTCTGGGTCCTGACCGGCCGCTGAGATATATGAGGCAGAAGACGGTCCCGTAAGTAATCTGGTCCAATACCGGCATGTAGTACTTTATAGGTCATAACCAACACTTTGAATTGTGTTTGGAGACTAATCGGCAACCCATGTTTAATGGATGTTTCTGGTTGAGGAGGAACATGATGCCCCATTTTGCCTTGAACTAGCAATAGTGGTAAGTTCATAGTTGATTAAATACTTTCTGAAGATGCCTGACACCCAGTAAAACAAGGAACAAATTGAAGGGCAGAGATGGATGTGATTATGGACAAGGAAGTTCAAGCACCAATAAGGTGCTCCAGCTCACCAATTCAAGATGGATGAGGTTTTGAGATCATCTGTCATTCTCTACACTTCGCAGATGAGCCACAGATGTACGTCTAAAGGGAAAATGAGTCTTTCGACACTAAGGATGACAAATGAGTTTCAAAAGAACTTCCATAACTTTTTTTTGGAAGAAATTCACTCAAGCCTTTGTCTCGTTTCCTGCAATCAACTAGACCAGTGATGGCAAACCTTTTTTTCCTTGGGTGCGTGCACTATCGTGTATGCGCGAGAGCCCACACCAATAATTCAATGCCAGAGCAGGGCAAAAACAGCTTCCCCTGGACCGCGGAAGCCCCCTGGAGGCTGGAAATAGCCTGTTTCTCAATATCTAGTGGGCCCAGTAGGCTTGTGTTTTGCTGTCCCCGGGCTCCAAAGACTTCCCTGGAGCCAAGGGAGGGTAAAAATGCCCTCCCCCATCCCTCCGGAGGGTCTCTGGAAGCCAAAAATGGCCTCCCAGAGCCTCTCTGCGAGCCACAAATCAGCTGGCCGGCACACACATGTACATTGGAGCTGAGCTAGGGCAACGGCTTGTGTGCCAGCGGATATGGCTCTGTGTGCCACCTGTGGCACCCGTGCCGTAGGTTCGCCATCACTGAACTAGACACTCACTTAACAGGACCTAGGGGAAAAGCCTTCTCTGTAGGGGGCCCATCCCTCTGGAATCAGCCTCCCCACGGAGATTCGTACTGCCCCCACCGTCCTCACTTTTCTAAGAGTCTTAAAACTCATTTATGCCACCAGGCTTGGGGCTCTTAGATTCTTGCCCCTGGCTGGTGAATGTGTTGAGTGAATGGAATGACTGGTTTTTATGTTTTGGGTTTTTTTTTAGACTTTTAAATTTAATTAATTAGATCTAAGATATTGTATCTTGTTCATTATATGTTGTAATCTGCCCCAAGTCCTCAGAGAGGGGTGGCATAAAAGTCAAAGAAGAAAGAAGAAAGAAAGAAAGAAAGAAAGAAAGAAAAGAAAGCAAAACCTGCCATGGGGGGAGGAGGAAGAGGAAGAAGAGGTGAAGAAGAAGAAAAGAAGAGGAGGAGGAAGAAGAAGAAGAAGAGGAGGAGGAAGAAGCAGAAGAAGAAGAGGAGGCGGAAGAAGAAGAAGAAGAAGAAGAAGAAGAAGAAGAAGAAGAAGAAGAAGAAGAAGAAGAAGAAGAAGAAGAAGAAGAAGAAAGAGATGTGGAGGAGGCTTCTTCTTGCGGACTACTTCTAAGCCTTTTGCCTTGTAAGCTTCTTGAGATATCCAGGACTAATTGATTAGACTTAATTTATGACTTTACGGAGTTTGAAGAAACAAGCAATGGGAACTTTGGGGTTAGAAAAGCAACCAGTAAACAAAGGCAAGAGAAGGCTAATGATCAAGGCAATATAATATTTTGGATGTATCATGCAGAGACACAATTTCCAGTTAATCATTGTTAGAAAAGTCAATGGGAAAAGAGGAAGAGACAAAGAACAGCAAAGAAATCACCATTAACCAACCTAATAAGCCACATTGAAAACAGATCATTCTGGAGAAATATCTGGAGTGGGAACAATCTCTAACAGTAATGCAACCAATCCATCAACAGAAGCCAACAAAGGCAGTCAATTAATGTCTTCCGGAAGTGATCAAGGCCAAGCCCTTGTATAGAATCATATCCCAGCTGCAACAATTTGTGATGCCTGGAATCTGCACTTTGTCTGTGGTGGGATCAGTTGGATTCCAAAGAAGTGGAAGTAGGAGTGAAATAGATCAATAAGGAAGAGATAGCACTCGAAACAGAATACCCTACAAAACTAGACTTACAATCCTGGGTCTAGAAAGCTTAGAACTACGACGCCTAAAACACGATCCAAGTATTGCCCACAAGATCATATGCTGCAACGTTCTGCCTATCAATGACTACTTCAGCTTCAACCGCAGCAACACAAGAGCACGCAACAGATTCAAACTTAATATTAACCGTTCCAAACTTGACTGTAAAAAATATGACTTTAGCAATTGAGTTGTCGAAGCGTGGAACATTACCAGACTCAGTAGTGTCAACCCCTAATCCCCAACATTTTCCCCTTAGACTATCCACGATTGACCTCTCCAGGTTCCTAAGAGGTCAGTAAGGGGCGTACCTAAGTGCACCAGTGTGCCTTTCGTCCCCTGTCCAATTGTCTCTCCTTATCTCATATATCATATATCTTTTCTTCCTTTCATATATCTTCTCCTCTATTTTTATATCTTTTCTTCTATCCTTTTCTTTATATATATTATTACATGTGTATTCTCTTCAATATGTATTGTGTATTGGACAAATAAATAAATAAAATAAAATAAATAAATATGAGAAGGATGTTCCTCCTTCCTTCCTTCCTTCCTTCCTTCCTTTCTAAAGAAATGGAAGATGATTTTTGCACAGAAGTAGTATGTAAAAAGGAAATACTAATTAGTTACTCCTACCCAGTGAAGGGCTACCCAAAGTTTTACTACCACACTGTGGGCATGGCTTATCCAGGACGCCCTGCATTTACTTTCAACATCTTTCAGTGCAAATTGGGTGCTCTGGGGTGGAGCTCCATTTTTGATACCCCACTGCGTTTCACCCACCCCCACCCCATCCAGGCAATAGCCCACCCCTGCTCCTACCTAAAGAAAGCTTACATAAGAACATAAGAAGAGCCATGCTGATGAATCAAGCCAAAGTCCATCATGTCCAGCATTCTGTGTCACACAGTGGCCCACCAATTGTACATGGGGATCTTGAGCAGAAAGAGGGGGCAAATCCTCCCTTTCCCTTGAGCCCCAACAAATGGGACCCAAGGGAATCCTGCCTGCCTCAACCCACACAGAGGCGACACTTGGACATCTGCTTCAATAGCCACTGATACCCTTGGCATCCATGAATCTGTCTAAACCTGCCTTGAAGCTATCCAGACTGACAGCTGTCACGACCTCTTCTGGAAGTGAATTCCATAAACCAGGGACCCTCTGGGTGAAGAAATATCTATCTATCGCCAATGTGGAGTTTTGTTCAGCAGATATCTGTCTGTCTGTCTGTCTGCCTGTCTGTCTGCCTGTCTGCCTGTCTGCCTGTCTGCCTGTCTATCTATCTATCTCTCTCTCAATCTATCTATTTATCTCTCTCTCCCTCCCTCACCCCTCTCTCTCTCTATCTAATCTATCTATCTATCTATCTATCTATCTATCTACCTACCTACCTACCTACCTACCTACCTATCTATCTACCTATATCATCTATCTATCTATCTATCTATCTATCTATCTATCTATCTATCTATCTATCTATCTATCTATCTATCTATCTATCTATCTATCTATATCGTCTATCTCTCTCTCTCTCTCTCTCTCTCTCTATCTATCTATCTATCTATCTATCTTTTTTACATGCTACCCCTCTCCATGGACTCGGGGCGGCTCACAACATAAAAGATACATAAAACATTCCTAAGCCAATTAATAGAATAATTACTTTTAAAAATCTCTATTTCCCTTTATTTAGAATAATTACTTTTAAAAATCTCTATTTCCCTTATTTCTCTTTAAAGGAAAATCTTTATTTCCCTTTATTTCTTACCTATGAGCTTTAGGGAGGGCCCCCTTGTCCTAGTATTGTGTGATAAAGAAAAGAATTTTTCTCTATCCACCTTTTCTATCCCATGCATGATTTTATACACTTCAACCAAGTCACCTCTTAAACGCCATCTTTCAAGACTGAAGAGACCAAGGCGTTGCAACCTGTTTTCATAAGGGAGGTTCTCCATTTCCTTATCATTCTTGTTGCCCTTTTTTGCACCTTTTCCACTTCCATTACAGTGGTCCCCCGATTATCGCGAGGGTTCCGTTCCAGGACCCCTCGCGATGATCGGTTTTTCGCGAAGTAGCGGTGCGGAAGTAAAAACACCATCTGTGCATGTGCAGATGGTGTTTTTACTTCCGCTGCAGCAGCGAGGAGCCGAAGATTGGGGTTTCCCCGCCGCCCACGCAAACTCCTCGCTGCTGCCGCGCCGGCTGCTTGTCCGCCGGCCGCTTGTCCGCCGCCTGCCTGCCCTTCGCCCGCCCTTCGCCCGCCCTTCGCCCGCCCACGCCGTTCTCTCGCGCCGCTTCCCAGCTGAGTCCTGAAGCGAACTTCCGGAAGTTCGCCTTTGACGTTTGGCTTCGGGACTCAGTTGGGAAGCCGCGCGGCTGTTTTAAAACGTCGCCGCCGGCATGGGGGGGGGCTTCTCGCCCTCCCGCCAGCAAGAGGGAGAAGACCCAGGGAAGCCGCCCAGCAGCTGATCTGCCCGGCGCCATCTACGCATGCGTGGCCATAGAAAAAAGGGCGCGCATGCGCAGATGGTGTTTTTACTTCCGGGTTGAAAAATCGCGATATAGCGTTTCGCAATGCTCGAGATTGCGAAACTCGGGGGACCACTGTATATCCTTCTTGAGGTGGGGTGTACACAGAACTCCAAATGTGGTCTTACATCCGTTTCACTTTCAGTCCCATTCAGTCCAGGCCAAAAACCATCCATTTCCACAAGCATTTGACGTCAGTTTTATTGTTTCTATTCCAAGTTTGTCCGGATTGAAATAAACAGTGATGAAGTCCCCAACCCAGGCCAAATATTTATTAAGGGCTACCTGTTCAAGCGATGATACCGTTGAAGCACAAAAGGGGGAGAGTGGAAATGATGCACCCGTGGGTTTGTCACTGAAGTGGATGGATGGTTTGGACAATGAGAGTCATTTGCAAGTTGATGATAACGTATTGATCCTAGCAGAGATAGATGGACGGAGAAGGTATAAAAGGAGTTTCCCCTTCTGCTTGTGATTCTGATGACCGGTCCAAGCTGCAAAGGCATCAGAAAAAAGCAGAGATGCATCCCCAGAAGGTATATATCCTGTTAATGCTGTCAGCAGGCTGCTGTGTGAATGCTTACCCGCTTTATCCAGATGTTGATGGCATGCAAGGTAAGGACCTTTGCTAGTTATCACGAGTCCGAATTCCGTATTAGCTTTTGGGTGCAGAAGGTGTAACAAGAAGCTGTTCGATTTTATTATGACAGTCTTAGAGCAGAGACGGGAACAAATAAAGGCACTCAGTATACAGGACAGGAAAAAAAATGTAATTTTTCCCTGGCTCAGCTAAGGGAGGAGAATACTGTGGCTTAGAGCCCCACTGCAGGGGTCATCCAGACACTAGAAAAACATTCAAATTTCCCCTAGCTCAACTGAAAGAAATGAGTAGAGCTGTGGTCTAGTGATTAGAACCTTTAACCCAGGTTTGAATCCTATGAGGGTATGGCTAGCTGACGAGTTAAAAAGCTTGAAATATATCTACCCTTGTCTCCTTCTATTTCTTTATCAGTTCTTTAGAAATTTGAATATATATATTCAATATCTCTCACTATCTCTATCTCTATCTCTATCTATCTATCATCTATCTATCTATCTATCTATCATCTATCTATCTATCTATCTATCTATCTATCTATCTATCATCTATCTATCATCTATCTATCTACCTACCTGCCTGCCTGCCTGCCTGCCTGCCTATCTATCTATCTATCATCTATCTATCTATCTATCTATCTATCTATCTATCTATCTATCTATCTATCTATCTATCTATCTATCTATCTATCATCTATCTATCTATCATCTATCTATCATCTATCTATCTACCTACCTGCCTGCCTGCCTATCTATCATCTATCTATCTATCTATCTATCTATCTATCTATCTATCTATCTATCTATCTATCTATCTATCTATCTATCTTTATCACACACCCACACACTCACACATATGTATGTGTATATCAGTGATGGACTCCTATGGGAACGGTCAGGAACGCAGTTCTGGTAGCAAAATTTGGAGCTCCACCCCAGAGCACCCAATTTGCACTGAACGATGTTAAAACAAAATGCATATTTTCTTTTTAAATAAGGGTTTTTAAGTGATTTTTAATTACTATTAGATTTGTTATATATTGTGCTATTACTGTTGTGAGCCGCCCTGAGTCTATGGAGAGGGGCGGCATACAAATCTAATAAATAAGAAGAAGAAGAAGCCACGCCCACAGTGTGGTAGTAAAAAATTTGGTAGCCCATCACTGGTGTATATGTGTGTGTGTGTGTGTGTGTGTTTTCATAAATTTTCACAGGTACAGGTATGTAGGTCTTGGCATATTCGGGTTTCTTCCCGTGTAAGTTTCAGAAATTCCTGGCGACATTTCGATGAGGTCCCACTCGTCATCTTCAGTCTGGTGCTTTGGGCTTTGTGCTCAAGCGACTAAAGGGTGATCTCAGCTGCAGTCCCTCTATAAATACTGGTGGGTGGGTGGGTGTGGAGTGCTGGCTCAGCTGTGTTGCTGTGTTGAAACTTCCTAGTTAGTTGGTGGGGTAACACCATACATCAATTGCATCAGTTACTCAAGGTGTTACCCCACCAACTATACATATACATATACATATATATGTCACATGTTTAAGCTGAATTTGAAAATTAAGGGAGACTAGGATAGATCTATTTCGGCCTTATTTTGGCCTCATCAGCTAGCCATACCCACTGGGACTTGAACCTGCAACCTTTGCCTTGTAAGGCAGAGAATTATCCTCTAGGCTACATATATACATATATATACATATACATATACATATACATATACATATACATATACACATACACATACACATACATATACATATCAAAATAATCATGTATCTATCTATCTCATATATATATATCATCAAAATAATCAGCAAAAATGTTACACACACACATACATTTTCTACATCTATATTTATCTATATCTATATAGTATAGCTATCTCTATTTCTGTCTGTCTGTCTGTCCATCCATCCATCCATCCATCTTAATAATAATAAACAACAACTAAAATCTATAATAAAATCCAGTCTCTCAATTATATATGGTCTGACTATACGACAGTTGCAATCCATAAACTTTGTGGCCTGTTGCAGGTTCAATGCTAAAAGAGATAGGACTGAGCAGTGCAAAGGGTTTGCAACAATTGTTATATAACATCAGTATGGTGGAGAAGACACGTATTTGCAACGAATCCCCAGTGCAGCTGCACAGAATCTGGCCCCCTGGGCTGTAGTTATAGGCTGTTCGTCCTTAAGCAGACACTGAAGATAGGTAGTGTTGGAATGCCCAGGATAGCTAACAGCTATTGGCAGAATATGTTTTTGCCTAATCTTCGTATATCTAAGGCAGTGATTTTCAACCTTTTTTGAGCCACGGCACATTTTTTACATTTACAAAATCCTGGGGCACATTGAGGAGGGGGGGGGGGGTGGCTCAAAAAAGTTTGGACAATTTTTTTCTCTCTCTTCCTCCCTTTCACTCTATTTCTCTTTCCCTCCCTCTTTCTCTCCCTTCTTTTTTCTCTCTCTCCATCCCTCTTTCTTTCTCTCTTCCTTCCTTCCTCTCTTTTTTGCTCTCTTTCTTCCTCCCTCCCTCTATGTCTTTCTCTCTCCCACCTTCCCTCCCTCTCTTTCTCTCTTTCTCTCTCTCTCTTTCTCTCTCTCTCTTGCTCTCCCTCTTGCTTTCTTTCTCTCTCTTGTTCTCTTTCTTGCTTTCTTACTTTCTCTCTCTCTTGCTTTTTCTCTCTCTTGTTTTCTTTTTCTCTCTTTCTTTCTCTCTTTCTCTTGCTTTCTTTCTCTCTCTTGCTTTCTCTCTCTCTCTCTTGCTTTCTTTCTCTCTCTCTTTGTTTCTTTCTCTCTCTCTCTTGCTTTCTCTCTCTCTTGCTTTCTTTCTTTCTCTCTCTCTCTCTCTCTTGTTTTCTTTCTCTCTCTGAGCTTTGCGGCACACCTGACCATATCTCACGGCACACTAGTGTGCCGCGGCACACTGGTTGAAAAACACTGATCTAAGGAACACGTGACCCCAAGAACCTGTTGAATTAAAGTCTTCTCCCATTGGCTGCCCTCCATCTGGGAACTAAGGGATTTGTTCTTCCAAGACATCTGGAGGATGATAGGTAGGGGAAGATGGGCCTCGGGCACTCTTGGGTTTGCTAAAGTGACCATGAATTTGGGGAATCTAGAAGTTAGACTCATCCAACAACATTTTCCATTATTTCATCCAAGCAATTGGCTCCAGTATTGTACAACTGAGTCCCATGCAGGAAAAATAATGCCAGCCTCCAGGCTTTGTCTACTTCAGCAGTGGTTCTCAACCTGGGGGCCAGGACCCGTTTGGGGGTTGAACGATCGTTTCACAGGGGTCGGCTAAGAACATGGGAAAAGGCAAATTTTCCATCGTGTTAGAAACTAAAGCTTCTATTCTGGCACCTTGGAACATATTTTTCCAATCCGACCAATCAGGCGTTTACAGTGGGGGTGTCCTTCTGACCTTCCTGCCAATCACCTTCAAGCTTTGGGAGAATTGGTCCTAGACTTATGATTGGGGGTCACCACAGCATGAGGAACTGTATTAAGGGGTGGCGGCATTAGAAAGGTTGAGAACCACTGAGCTATACAGTT
The DNA here is from genome assembly GCF_031021105.1 of Erythrolamprus reginae. Taxonomy (NCBI): domain Eukaryota; kingdom Metazoa; phylum Chordata; class Lepidosauria; order Squamata; family Dipsadidae; genus Erythrolamprus; species Erythrolamprus reginae. The sequence goes on from NC_091957.1 coordinate 44,589,066, forward strand.
ATCTAATGCAATGATTTATTATTAAAATATATGGATGAATAATAAGTGAACACAAGAACAAGGGGACACAATCTGAAGTTAGTTGGGGGAAAGATCAAAAGCAACATGAGAAAATATTATTTTACTGAAAGAGTAGTAGATCCTTGGAACAAACTTCCAGCAGACGTGGTAGATAAATCCACAGTAACTGAATGTAAACATGCCTGGGATAAACATATATCCATCGTAAGATAAAATACAGGAAATAGTATAAGGGCAGACTAGATGGACCAGGAGGTCTTTTTCTGCCGTCAGACTTCTATGTTTCTATGTTTCTAATAGTTTTATGGGAAAATACTTTGTCTACCCAAAGTTCTTGCATTGTAGAACGAAACAAGACGACCTGATGCAGAAAAACAATGGGTTTTATAGTGGTTCTGGACTCAGTGTGAATTTTTTTTGGATTCTTCCAGATGAAGAAAATTGGCTTAAATTTATCCCAGTCTTTGGTCCTCCGTGGAGCTCTGCACTGGCTTGGGTTGACATTATTCCCAAGACATTATTTCCTGATAATACCATAAGCCCAAAATAAGGGTCCTTAGTTTCGGTTTTTAGTGTTGTCCATTTGTGCATTGGTCTGTCCACGTCTCCTTAAGATGTTGGAAACCACCCCATCACTTCTGCCCAGATTTTGTGCCTACAGATTTTAACTTGGTAGACAATACAATGAGCTTCGTACCTGATGATGTACCTTCTATTGGGCTTCGTCAACCTCGGAACATGAATTCAGCTCCCTCTGTTCTGGAAGAAGAAAATAATCAGATCCAAAAAGGTGGATGGTGGAATGGTTAGTGATTATGAATGGTTTACCATCCTCTCCTTCCCTTTGCCTCTCCCCTTCATTGGGACAACCACGTAATTTGTTGAACAAGATTTGCATCCTATTCTCAGTCATTATTGCATTTCTTTCTTTTTTTAAAAATAATTTTTATTAATTTACAAAAAGTATATACAAAGGAAGGAAGAGTGGGTACATCTTGTTTTACATCATTATATCGACATATAATCACATGTAGAATATGGTTGTTCTGTTCAATTAAACTTTGTCCGCTCAATATACATATCAAAACCAAACAGAGCATTTCTTTCTTCAGTACTCAGACTTTTGTTCTGACTTAACTAAGGACATCACTTAATCAGAGGTAGTAGTAAAAAGAAAACAGATTGAGATAAGTAGTACAGAGGTGACATAAATGTGAATCTTTAGAATTGTACAATACCTTAGAGGAAAGGGTTTAGTTAAATATTATTGCTATTAATATTATTAATATCAACATGCTGAATGCAACCGGCGATCCTTAGGATAGACTAAACAATGAGATGTAGTACAATGATAGACTAAGTAACGATACATAAAACTACATAAGATTATTAAGAATTTATGTTGATGATTTGGAATTAGTGAGAGAAAGGGGTTGTTTCACTCTTTTTAATAAAAAAATGTCCCAACACGTAGTATAGCAAGAATATTATCATAGTATAGTATAGTATAGTATAGTATAGTATAGTATAGTATAGTATAGTATAGTATAGTATAGTATAGTATAGTATAGTGTATACTATACTATACTATACTATACTATACTATACTATACTATACTATACTATAGTGTTATGTTATGTTATGTTATATTATATTATATAGTATACTATTATACTATACTATAATAGTATAGTATAATCATTATAAAAGTATATATACAAGGCAGAAGCCCCAGGATCAAATCCCAGTAAGGGTATGGCTAGCTGATGAGGCTAGAACAAGGCCGAAATAGCGCTATCCTAGTCTCCCTTAATTTTGAAAAATTCAGCAAAAACATGTGATACACACACACACACACACACACAAACACACACACACACACACATATATATATATATATATATATATATATATATATACACACACACACACACACACACACACACACACACACATACATACACATGCCGGAGCCTTCTTCTTTTCCATTTTTTTTGTTTTTCTATTTCATTTTTTGTTTTTCCTTTTTATTATCTTTGTATCATTATTTCCTTTTTTCTATACTTCATTGACGAATGTATGTATTTTGTATATGTGTTTTAAGAATTTCAATTATATATATATATATATATATATATATATATATATATATATATATATATATATATATATAAATATTTTTTAAAAAGAGGTATTATTCAGCCAGTTCTGTCTGGTTTGGGCGGACGAGTTGCGGCAATTTTGAGCAGTTCGGAGAATTGGCAAACACTGCCTCTGGTTGGGCCTGCCCCTATCGTTCTCTGTCCTAAACTCCCTTTTCTAAAGCTCAGCTGATTCGCGCAGCACAACTTTTTTAGCTCAGCTGATTGGTGGGTGCACAGGGGATTGCTGCACCTCAGCTAAGCTAAACAACTCTGCTCCCCAGCATGACACCAATGGCGGTCTTTGAATGCTGCCACGTTGGCAAAATGTGTGCATGTATGCAAGCTGTGGAAGGTTCCACGGGCGCGCTCACATTTTTGGTGCGGCTGGGCAAACCGGTAGGTAAATAATCTGAATCCCAGCCCTGTTTAATGCATAATTCATTTTCTCCTTACTGGAAGAAAACTAGGAAGCCTTTTCATCCCAGATACAATTACTGTAGCTATTTATTTGTACATGTCCTTCTACAATACAGCATAAAAAAGACACTTATGAAGCATGGTCATTTCTGCTCTAACTTTTCCATGTTCTTAGAGTAACTCTTGCAACTAAAGAATGAATCAACGTTAGAAAGGAATGGTGTTTTGATTTAATGTATTCAAGGTGATCTGAATTGATCCCTGAGATTGTTTTCTCTCCTTTCCTTCTTTCCCTTTCTTCCTATTTTTTAAAGTCAATTATAAATCTGAGAATGTTGACACACAGACACATGCACACAATTTACTCTGCTATATTTTTACACACATTTTTGATCTTAGATACGTTAACTGCATGCTTATTAACAAGGAACTCAATTCAGCTTATTGTGTTAATAGTAGTGAGTCCATCCATTTGAAATATATGTCTTTAATTGTGTTTGGGTTGGGCCATTTCTAATGATGTAGAACAGGGTTGCTGAATCTGTCCCTCTTGGTTTTCCAAGACTTTATTTACTAATAAGAACATGATTTTCAGGAGAGGCGGAGTAACGACACGGACACAAGAGCTGGATTTAAAACTGGCTCATTTTTATTAAAATAAATTTACATAATTTATTAGAATAAATTAGCATAAACAACATAATTAACTATGACCCTAACAATGGACCTGCAGGGTCAAACAATTGCTTCCGGGGCGGAAAATGACGTAGAATAAACTTCCGGGGCATCATATGGGCGTAGCTCCATGCTAGTCCTGGTGAGGGACCCCTCCCTCACCTGAGACCATGCCATGCACTCATCCCCAAAGATGCCCAACGGAGAACACGCAGTTGCTAAACCACCACCCAGTTTTCCGCCCCTAACCTGCCTACCCAAATGACCAAAGGTAAGCCAATTAGCCTAACAGGTGCAAGCACCCCCTAACCGCTTATCCTTCTCCACAGTGTGGAATAGGCGAAAAAACGGTCCGGCTAAAAGGCCAGACCGCCAAAAATTCCTATTCGGCCCCCTAGGGCGACCCATAATAGCACACTGTAAAATAGGGAGGGAGGGCGGGTGTCTGCTCAAAGACAATGTCCGGGCAAAAAGGCTGAGCCCGGGCCTGCCCGCCCTTTTATAGGGCTGGCAGGCCCCGCCCGGACACGTCATCGATCAGGCCACCTTGGCCTGATCTTCGGCCAAAATCTCGCGATCTCGCGAGATTTCGGCCGAAAAGCAACATGGCGGCTTCGCCATGTGTCCCTGTCTGCCCCGAGCCTCCAGCAAAAGGCGCCGGTGAGTGAGGCCCACCGGCACTATTTTATGAAACCTTCTTGACAAACGGTACTTATTCAGATGCAAGCATAACCAAGATCCGTGGATTTCTTGAAATTTGCATTGGCATAAAAGTAGTGGGCCAACTCAAATGTCATCTAATTGTGCCTATTTCCAAGAGCATTTCATAACTGTATGGAGCAACTTCAAAAAAGTCAGGTGCAATCGAAAAACGTTAGAGAAAAAAAATCAGATGCCATCAGCAATCCAGAGACTTAAAGTAGAAAGAGAAAGGAGACATCAGGCATTCCTATTTAAATCTATTTGATGATTTGATGGGCTCAAGTGACAGATGCATAGATCATAAAATGTTCCACTACTATAACTCTCCTTGTCTTCACCCTCCTTTCTTCTTGAAAAATGACCACACAACATTTCAGTGGTGTAAATTTTCCATTTTCTCTCTTTCTTCTTTGCTGTTTTTGGGAGATAACTATTTCTAGATCTTTTTGTAGGAGGAAAGGAACCAAGCCAGGAGGATGCTCCTTCAAATCTGGTGAGTGTTTTGGGCAGTCTGTCCAATTTATTTATTTATGCACAAAGAAAGAAAGAAAGAAAGAAAGAAAGAAAGGAAGGAAGGAAGGAAACAGAGGAAAAAGAGGATGCATAAATGTACATATTTATAACAGTAAAGAAAAATAAACCTCTCAAATTGAAAAATGTATGTATAAGTAAGGATATGTAAGGAATAGGAATAAATCATATGTCGTATACATATCTACATAATAGATATGCATACTAATTAATAGCTAAATATACTGCTCAAAATAATAAAGGGAACACCGAAAGAACACATCCTAGATCTGAATGAATGAAATATTCTCATTGAATACTTTGTTCTGTGCAAAGTTGAATGTGCTGACAACATGTGAAATTGATTGTCAATCAGTGTTGCTTTCTAAGTGGACAGTTTGATTTGACAGAAGTTTGATTTACTTGGAGTTATATTGTGTTGTTTAAGTGTTCCCTTTATTTTATTTTATTTTGAGCAGTGTAGACAGATAGATAAAAACTGTAAAGGAGCTACAGTTTAACTTATCCGAATATAAACAGAAACTTAACGTCAAGGCAATTTACCGTAGAAATGTTGTAAAAGTTGTTGTATGTATTTGTTAATGTGTTGTTTATATTGTATTCTCTATATGTTTGCGTTTCAATGTTTTTAATGTTTTTTAATATTTATGCAAAATTTTTAAAAAAAAAAATTAAGAAAAAATGGCACAAATGAATGGATATAACGAAGCCAAACATACAGAAAGCCAACAGATAAAATGAGTACATACAGAAAGCCAACAGAATACCGGAAGAAGGTATAATTGTTAAAAAGTTACTAGAATGTGCAGAGATGGACAGAATGTCAAAAAAAATTGGAAGGAAAAAAAGACACAGAATATTAAAAGATATGGGGAAATTTCTATAATTGGCTAGAGAAAAGGACAATGATAAAATAAATAAATTACAAATTAGAAAAGTATAAGCAAAGCAAAGCAATACCTTAATAAAAGAATACCAATTTATGAGGAAAAATATCTCTAATCAAACAGTCTGAAAGAGGAGAAATTATTTTCCCCAAATGTCTGTATTTATACGTTTTGTTCCATTTACTGTTTTATTTTTATTTGTATGTTTGTATGTTTGTTTTATTATTTATGTAAATAAAAACTTTTTAAAAAGCAAAAAAAACCCTGCTGGCCCGCCTATGCACCCTCACTTAGGAACCTCATAAGAAACGTGTACGTCCACGGTAGACATTTATGGTGAAGGGTATGGGAGTTAGAGAAACTGACAAGAGGATCAGGTAGAGTATTCCAGACATTCCCTACTCTGTTGCAGAAGTCGCATTTTCTACAATCAAGATTAGAGCGAATTGCATTTAGTTTGTGTCTATTGATAGCTCTAGTATTATTGCGGTTAAAGTTAAAGTAGTTGTTAACAAATAGGATGTTAAGGTAGATGACACAGTCAGGCGGTAGGGAAAGCAAGTAGGATGCTTGGCTGCATAGCTAGAGGTATAACAAGCAGGAAGAGGGAGATTATGATCCCGCTATATAGAGTACTCGTGAGACCACATTTGGAATACTGTGTTCAGTTCTGGAGACCTCACCTACAAAAAGACATTGACAAAATTGAACGGGTCCAAAGACGGGCTACAAGAATGGTGGAAGGTCTTAAGCATAAAACGTATCAGGAAAGACTTAATGAACTCAATCTGTGTAGTCTGGAGGACAGAAGGAAAAGGGGGGACATGATCGAAACATTTTAATATGTTAAAGGGTTAAATAAGGTCCAGGAGGGAAGTGTTTTTAATTGGAACGTGAACACAAGAACAAGGGGACACAATCTGAAGTTAGTTGGGGGAAAGATCAAAAACAACATGAGAAAATATTATTTTACTGAAAGAGTAGTAGATCCTTGGAACAAACTTCCAGCAGACGTGGTAGATAAATCCACAGTAACTGAATTTAAACATGCCTGGGATGAACATATATCCATCCTAAGATAAAATACAGAAAATAGTATAAGGGCAGACTAGATGGATCATGAGGTCTTTTTCTGCCGTCAGTCTTCTATGTTTCTATGATTTTGTATACTAAGCTTAGGTCAGAGTGTAGACAGCGTAGTTCAAGGTTATCCAGGCCTAAAATTTCAAATCCTACTAGAATAAGGAATTTTATTGCCAGCAGAGGAGTTGAGCACTCTTCTTGTAAAATTTGTTGTGTGTAATAAAGGACCAATTTACATAGTGTAGACAAGTTATTGCCTGAGGCTACCGAATATGGCTGAACTTGTCCGATTCATTTGTCTTCATTTATTCATTTTTTCAAACATAAGTTCTTTTCCTCTGTTCTTGTTTGAGTTTGACGACTTTTTCAAATTGAAAAATGCATGATCATCTGTAAAAAAATTATGTGCATATTTCTCCAAATTGCTGTTTCCACACTTGCAATATTAGCCAGCATTCATGAATTTGAGAGATGATTCCACCCACCCACCCTCATGTCTGCAACACATATTTTCACCAAGATGCACCGTTTGTTGATGGAACACATTGTAAAATTCAGAGTAGCACAAATTCTGAAGAATGTTTCCCCCTCCTTCTGCTATAAGAGATCCAATAAGAGGTTAGAGTGGAACAACTTGCCTCCAGAAATTGCGAATGCTCCAACACTGGAAGTTTTTAAGAAGAGATTGGATAACTGTTTGTCTGAAGTGGTGTAGGATCTTCTGCCTACCAGTGATTTTCAACCTTTTTTGAGCCGCGGCACATTTTTTACATTTACAAAATCCTGGGGCACACCACCAACCAAAATGACACAAAATGACACCCTAAGACACTCTCCTCTCTTTTCCCATCCCTGTCTCCTCCCCACCCTTGTGTGTGTGTGTGTGTGTGTGTGTATACACACTCTTGAACCATTTCCAAAAACAGGTGAGGGCTGGGGTTTTTTCTCTCTTATTCTTTGGGTGCTTTTTATCATATGCTTTAAATCAAGAGTCACTTCGCTCTCTCTTTTGTTTCTCTCTCTTTCCTCTCATTCTCTGTCTCAATCATTTTCTCATTTCTTTTTTCCTCCCCTTTTTGCTCATTTCTCTCTCTCTTTTCTCTCTCTTTTCTCTCTTTCTCTCTCTTGCTTTCTCTCTCTTTCTCTCTTGCTTTCTTTCTCTCTCTCTCTCTTTCTCTCTCTCTTGCTTTCTTTCTCTCTCTTTCTCTCTTTCTTTCTCTCTTTCTCACTCTCACTCTCTCAGCAAAAAGTTGCGAGACCGGAACCTGAGCTTCCTTCTTCGCGGCACACCTGACCTTGTCTCGCGGCACACTAGTGTGCCACGGCACACTGGTTGAAAAACACTGGACTAGAAGATCTCCAAAGTCCCTTCCAACTCTCCTGTTCATCTCTCCTCTTCCCTTCCCTTCCCTTCCCTCCTCTGTTCTGTTCTACTCTCTGTTCTATTTTCTATTCTGTTTTATTCTATTCTATTCTCTCTTTTTTTTAAATAAGTTTTTAAAATGGATTTTTCATTAAACAAACAACACAAACAACATTTAACATTTAAAGGAGCTACATTTACTCCGCTAGTCTAACTAATACAAAAAAAAAAGTCTAACTATAGTCAGATCCATACAGAAAAACAATTAATAATATTCTACATCTATATTTCCATTTTAATATTATGATTCATTTAATTAAAATCAGTTCTAATATCAATATAATACTAACCTATAACATTCAATTTTGTATTTTCATTTTAATAAAATAATTAAACTAATTCAAGCCAATTAATTAAACACAAAAAGCTTATATTTTAAAATTTCTTAAAATACTACAATGCTACATAGTTATATTCTTTAAAATATATTTCTTTATATCTAATTTAACAATATAATATAATATAATAAAATATTTAAACTCAGTTACTCATTATAAAAAATAACCTTATCCTTTGAATTTCTTAATATAAAACTATCCTAAATATTTCCATATATCATTTATTTAGTTTCATAAATTCCAATGTTTTACAATTTTTTCATGTATTATTAAAACTCTTTTTTAATATTCCACCAATTATATACTTTCCCCAAAATTCTGTAAAACTCTGTTTCCATTTGATTATTTAACCATCTTGTCATCGTGTCTAATTCAGCACATTCCATAATTTTTTTGAATACTTCTTCGTCTTTTGGTATTCTCTTCTCTTCTATCTTCTCTTCTCTTCTATTCTCTTCTCTTCTCCTCTCCTCTCCTCTCCTCTTTTTCTCTTCTCTGTCCTGTCCTGTCATATCCCATGCTATGCAATGCCATGCCATCCTATCCTCTTTCCTGTCCTGTCCTGTAATGTCCTATCCTATCCTATCCTATCCTATCCTATCCTATCCTATCCTATCCTACCCTATATTTATTTATCATCAGACTTCTATGCCATCCTTCTTAAATGACTAAGGGCAGCGTACAGCATAATAAGTACAATACAATGGGTAGAAAACTAATTAGTCATCGTTACAATGTTATTATTATTTTTAGATTGAAGATGTCAAGACAATACTATGGAAATTGGAAGCTGCAGATAAGCTCCGGACCCAAGCTTTTGTCAAAGCAGATCAGTCTCTTCAGAAACCAAACAAGAGAGGTGAGATACCTTTGGGCCTCAGTCTCTTTCTCCAAAGGAGTTGAGTCAACTTCATGGACAAACTCCTTGAGATGGATTGTCATTGCTTTCTTGCAGGATGTGGTGGGTTTTTTTGACCCAGCTCCTGAAGTTTTTTTTTAAAATTAATATTTTTATTGATTTTTATAATATAAAACACACACACAACATATAACATATAACATGTGCTCAGTGATCCCACCACCAGACAATCCATCATACCCCACCACCAATTGGGGGTATTTCCTGTATAAATCATTTAAACCCAAGAGTGAAATATTTCTTTACATGTTATAGAGTGATTCCAACTTGTTTCTTATAGCTTGGTCTCAGATCCTAGTTGCCATATATCATCTTACCTTGTCCCATCGCCCCATCAGCTGTTGCAAATCAGTTTCATTAATCGAATTCATCATTTTATCCATAATCTCGAATTGAATGTGGTCCACCATATACCTATACCAATTTTGCATTGTCCATTTTTTCGCATCTTTCCACCCCAAGATTATTACCGCCTGAGCGCTTTCTACCGCTGCTTGTTTTATTTCTCTGTATTCTCCTGCCTCACTACTTTTTACTAATACAGTACTGCCATTTCCTTAGTAATCGTCCAGCTTATATTTAATATCCTATTAATATCCTCTTGCACTTTTTGCCAAAAGTTCTGCACCACGAGGCATTCCCAGAGCATATGCATATACACTCCTTTATCTTGGCACCCATGCCAACAAATACCTTTAACATTCTGCTGAAAGTGTGCAAGTTGAACGGGTGTGTAATACCACTTATGTAATATTTTCCTTCTCATTTCCCTAACTCTTGTATTCTTGATTTTCCTTATATTCTCTACTGTATTTTCCATCTCTTTCACCTCTACTTGTATCTCATTCTGCCACCATTTAGTCAATCCTTGGATCACATCCCTGTCTGACTTACTTACTTACTTACTTACTTACTTACTTACTTACTTACTTACTTACTTACTTACTTACTTACTTATTTGGTCCAATACATAATACACATTGAAGAGAAAGATATGTAATAATATAAGTAAAAAAAAGAATAGAAGAAAAGATATAAAAGTATAGGTGATGTTCTGTCTGGGTTTTCCCAGACCTCCACACCCACTGAAAAGACAGCCAGACACTCTGGTAAAATCCAAAAGTATTTTATAGCAGGAAAAAATAAGCACAAAGGAAAACCTGTCTTCACAGCAGACAGGTTACAATACGTTACAACAGGGTCCTGATGTCCAGTCAATTTCACAAGCTTCTTGCTGGCACCCCCCCCCAAGGTTTCAATAGTCCAAGGCACAAACCAGGATTGTAGCCACCAAAGTTCACAGACAGGTCTCACGAATCTCCAAGATAAAACTCCACAAGCCAGGAAGGGTGGGGCCGCCTTTTATCCTTTCCCAAGCACCACACCCAAACCCAGCTGTGACCTCTAATGCTGGAAATACCTAGCCAATTGAGTTCGTCTCTGATTAGCTCTCCTTTGTCGCATATCTATGATGTCATGAGCATCTTCCCCCAGGGAATCCAGGCTGCTTGCTGGGGAGAGCTCCCCCTGGTGGAACTCTGGCTGTCCTTCTTCTTCAGCCTGGGATTCCGCTTCCTCGTCAGTCTGCACCTCCTGGTCCTCAGCCTCTCCCTCTGAGCTGGAAGCCGACAGCAAATCAGCCATTCCCGGAAGGGTCCCAGGCTGAACCACAACAGGTGAACATATTTGAAAGGAAGAAAAGATAAATGAGATAAGGAGAGACAATTGGACAGGGGACGAAAGGCACTCTGGTGCACTTATGCACGCCCCTTACTGACCTCTAAGGAACCTGGAGAGGTCAATCGTGGATAGTCTAAGGGAAAAATGTTGAGTCAGGTAATGACTTCACTAACATCTTATATATATTGCTTGCTTGGGCCTTATTACCTTCAGTTTTTTCTCTTATTATTTTCTCTAACTCTATCTCGTCCCTAAATAGTGCTTCTTTATTTTCCCTTTCATTCAGATATTTACATATTGCATTTATTTGTAGCCATCTTCCCTTATCCAACCACCATTCTATACAATTTCTACTTGGCCTCCCATCCTTCTCATATAACTGTTCTATCTTAGTTTATCCCTCTTGCCTTCAACTCTCCTATACCCTTTAGAGCTCAGCTCTTGGACTTCCTGGTGGTCTCCCATCTGGACACTAACGAATCCTGCTCTTGCTTCATTTTTTGACATCAGCCAAAATTAGCTTGGTCATTATCCCAATTGAAGAACTGTATGGTCTGCATAGAACAAGAATAGGCAATCTATAGTTTAGCCCTGAAGGCCCCCAAAGAATCTTGATATTATAGCACAAGCAAAATATTCTCACTGGGGAGATTTTAAAAAAACTCAATTCTTAAAAATAAGAGTGGAAAGGATATTCTATACAGCTGAAGTGAAACCATGCATGTTTCCTTTAAAAAAAAATGCCCCAGACAATCACATAGAGCTGCCAACTATTTATTTATTATTTTTAAATTGATTTAATTTTTATTGAACACTTTTTAAGTTGAAAACAAACATGGACATTTATACCATTTCCTTCTTTACAACAATTTTGTGTCACTCAAACATTTTAGGTTTTACAGTTTTTTTCCTCTTCAATTTTTCATTTTTATTATATACAGTGATCCCTCGGTTAGCGCGGGGGTTACGTTCCAAGACCTCCCGCGCTAACCGATTTCCGCGTTATACTGGATGCGGAAGTAAAAACACCATCTGCGCATGCGCGCCCTTTGTTCCATGGCCGCACATGCGCAGAAGGTGGAGCGACGCAAGTTCGGAGGCTGGCAATGCAATGGTGATTTTTCCGGGCTCCTCGCCGCTACCCACAGGGCAGCGCTGGCGGCAATGGCAATGGCAACCCTCCCTCCTTCCCTCCTTCCCTTCTCTCCCTCCCTCCTTCCCTCCTTCCTTCCTCTCACCGGCTTTCTTGGGGCAGCGCTGGCGGCAATGGCAATGGCAACCCTCCCTCCTTCCCTTCTCTCCCTCCCTCCTTCCTTCCTGATTTTGGCCAATCAGCAATCAGTATGACGTCATCGGGCGGGAAAAACCGTGGTGTAGGAAAAAAAACGCGGACTTATTTTTTAATTAATATTTTTTGAAAAACCGCGTTGCAGCGTTTCGCGCTAATCGAGAACGCGCAAATCGAGGGATCACTGTACATATATTTCACAATTATATATCATATTTTTTCGGAGTATAACATGCACTGGAATCTCTCTCTCTCTCTCTCTCTCTCTCTCTCTCTCTCTCTCTCTCTCTCTCTCTCGTGTATGATGCCTTAGAAACATAGAAACATAGAAGACTGACGGCAGAAAAAGACCTCATGGTCCATCTAGTCTGCCCTTATACTATTTCCTGTATTTTATCTTACAATGGATATATGTTTATCCCAGGCATGTTTAAATTCAGTTACTGTGGATTTACCAACCACGTCTGCTGGAAGTTTGTTCCAAGGATCTACTACTCTTTCAGTGAAATAATATTTTCTCACGTTGCTTTTGATCTTTCCCCAACTAACTTCAGATTGTGTCCCCTTGTTCTTGTGTTCACTTTCCTATTAAAAGCACTTCCCTCCTGAACCTTATTTAACCCTTTAACATATTTAAATGTTTCGATCATGTTCCCCCTTTTCTTTCTGTCCTCCAGACTATACAGATTGAGTTCATGAAGTCTTTCCTGATACGTTTTATGCTTAAGACCTTCCACCATTCTTGTAGCCCGTCTTTGGACCCGTTCAATTTTATCCATATCTTTTTGTAGCCTTCATCATGTAAATGATGGGACTGACATATTGGATCAGGCGTCATGACTGTGTGACGTTAATTGCACCATCTGCTTGATGGGATTGTGACTCATTGTATTGTCATCCCGATGTTATTGCAAATTGACATGGACACCTCTGAGTCGGTCACCTTTTGTCCACAATGAACAATTGTGGTGTGGGGGAAGGTGACTTCATGGGTGGAAACACATCCGACACATGGATGAGGATAAGATTGGGAGAGAATTCAGGGGGATTGATTGATTTATATCTCCCGATAGGAGATCTTCTTCTATCATAATGGAGTCTCTTCTCACAGTCACTCCTGCCTCCATCATCTCAAGGCTCGATTACTGCAATGGGCTCTACTTGGGGCTACTCTTGAAGAAGGTTCGGAGACTTAGAATTCGTCCAACATGCAGCTGTGCGAACTGTGATGGGTGTAACTAGATACACCCATATTTATTATTTATTTATTAATCAGATTTGTATGCCGCCCCTCTCCGCAGACTCGGGGCGGCTCACAGCAATAATAGTACAATGTAAACAAATCTAATATTTAAGTTTAAGTTAATTTAAAACCCCAATTTAAAAACCAATCATACATACTAGCATACTATGCATAAATTTTATAAGCCTAGGGGGAGGGAAAGTATCAATTCCCCCATGCCTGGCGGCAGAGGTGGGTTTTAAGGAGTTTACGAAAGGCGAGGAGGGTGGGGGCAACTCTGATATCTGGGGGGAGTTGGTTCCAAAGGGTCGGGGCCGCCACAGAAAAGGCTCTTCCCCTGGGTCCCGCCAAACAACATTGTTTAGTTGACGGGACCCGGAGAAGGCCAACTCTGTGGGACCTAACTGGTCGCTGGGATTCGTGCGGCAGAAGGCGGTCCCGGAGATAATCTGGTCCGGTGCCATGAAGGGCTTTATAGGTCATAACCAACACTTTGAATTGTGACCGGAGACTGATCGGCAACCAATGCAGACTGCGGAGTGTTGGTGTGACGTGGGCGTATTTAGGAAAGCCCATGATAGCTCTCGCAGCTGCATATTAGCCCAGCTCTGGCTTCCGATCAGTCTCCGAACACAATTCAAGGCATTGGTTATTACCTATAAAACCCTACATGGCTTAGGACCAGATTATCAAGAAAGAAATGGATGTTAATGCATATTTCACGCTGTATGATTTCTCGATCTTTATAGGAGGATCTTGCTATTAACACTTCATTCTATACTTGAGAACAAAATGTAGATTCCTAGCATATGTTCAGGAAAAGGTGTTACTTTTTTGATGTGAAGATAGTGGTACTGCTGACTGCTGGGTGAATTATTTTTCTGTTATTAATTAAATATTGTTTATATTAATGTTTCTAAATATATTTTATATCAGTTGTTTAGCACTTATGGTATGAAATTTAATTAAATTGACACAATTAAAAAATAATAATAGCCGCCCCGAGTCTGCGGAGAGGGGCGGTATACAAATCCAATAAATAATAATAATAATAATAATAATAATAATAATAATAATAATAATAATAATCTAAGGGACCATCTTTTGCCTCATATGTCCCAGTGACCGATTAGGTCGCACAAAGTCGGCTTCTCTGGGTCCCATCGGCCAAGCAATGCTGGCAGGCGGGACCACGGGGAAGAGCCTTCTTTGTTGCGGCCCCAGTCCTCTGGAACCAACTCCCCCCAGTGATTTGTACCGCCTCCACTCTCCTTGCCTTACAAAAGGCATTGAAAACACACTTATGCCGGCAGGCCTGTGGCCGTGAGCGATAGTTTCTGCTCCGACCAGTATGAATGACAGATGGCTGAATGTTATTTATACAGGGTTTTATTTTTTTACTTGTTTTCATCCTATGTATTGGAGTATTTTTATCATTGTTACTATTTCATTGCTGTAAGGCGCCCTGAGTCCATTATTTATTTATTTTATTTATTTATTTATTGGATTTGTATGCCACCCCTCTCCGCAGACTCGTGGCGGCTAACAACAATGATAAAAAACAACATGTAACAATCCAAATTAATAAAACAACTAAAAACCCTTATTATAAAAACCAAACATACACACAAACATACCATACATAACTTGTAATGGCCTAGGGGAAGGAATATCCTAATTCTCCCATGCCTGGCGACAAAGGTGGGTCTTGAGTCATTTGCGAAAGACAAGGAGGGTGAGGGCCGTTCTAATCTCTGGGAGAGTTGATTCCAGAGGGCCGGGGCCACCACAGAGAAGGCTCTTCCCCTGGGGCCCGCCAAATGACATTGTTTGGTTGACGGGACCCGGAGGAGGCCAACTCTGTGGGACCTTATCGGCCACTGGGATTCGTGCGGTAGAAGGCAGTTCCGGATGTATTCTGGCCCAATGCCATGTAGGGCTTTAAAGGTCATTACCAACACTTTGAATTGTGACCGGAAACTGATTGGCAGCCAGTGGCAGCAAGTAGAAAGGCAGCCAGAAATTCGAAAAATAAAAAAAATACATAATTAATGCCCCCAAACCCATGGGAACAGTCAGGTAGGCAGAACCAGTAGAAACATTTTGAATTGTTTTCTTTTTTTCCCTTCTGGGCTCTGGATATGTTTTTCCTATCGCTGTAAATGAGGATGAATGTGTATAATTGTAGAAGAACTGTGCATGTGTGTGTGTACATGCACTTTATATAGTAGATAATGTATATGTTTGTGTGCCTGTGTGCAATATGTATGTACATATATGGCATATATACATAGAATTAAATAGTATATTTTGGACGTTCAGTAATAATAAGGAAAATTGCATCTCTTTGAGGCGAGGAGAGGCCAGTCACCCTAACCCTAATCCTAACCCTTGAGGTGAGTGACGTCAAATTGGCCACCTTTAAGCCAGTCACATGATTGTCAAGCCACTCCCACCTGGTCATATGGCTGGCAAGCCACACCCACAAAATAAGCCACGCCCTGTTCTGCCGGGCTCTCTGGTAGGAGCCTCCCGAAAATTCAAGGGTACAAATTTCAGACACACACACGTTTGAAAATTGAAAACAACGTTCTTTATCCCAAAAGTCAAAATAAACTAAGCCCTCTTTTTGTATTGCAAAGAGCTCTCGTCCCAAAACAACCGGGTAGTCTGTACAATTAACCTTAAGCAGTCATTAAGTACTCAGCTAGCAGCTGTGAAGAATCTTCACACCCCTTCTTCTTCCAACGAAGTGAGACACACACACACACACACACGTTGCTCTGCTTTGGTTTCAAAGGCGTGAAAAATCAACAAAGTCCAGAAACCAGCAACCCAGGATTCCTGACGAACTGTGATCAGATACTGTTCCACAATGGCCAAACCCACATGCTGCTATTTACAGCAGCAGCCTTAATTACTGGAGTCCCACCCAAACACAGGTGGCCTCCCTTATTTCCTGTAATATGTTCTTACTTGGTCTCTTCTACGCATAATTCTGCACTTGTGTGGGTCCAACATGTCACCATCTGAAGCTATAGAAGATAAGGGAGATTGACTGCCTGGGCTGTGTGCCAAGCCCCCCTCTGCCGAGTCACTCCCACCTTCTTCTTTGTCCGGGGAAACTAAACTCTGATCTGACTCTGTCGGCAATAACACAGGCCTGTGACATGTTGAAGTTTCCCCTGCATCCACCTCCCCGTTCCCTGGGGCAGGAGCTGGGCCAGAGCCAACCACAACACGCCCACAGTGTGGTAGTAACATTTTTTTGCAGCTCTTCTCTGCCACCCCCCATGTGTGGACTCCAATCCCTTTCATTCTCAGCCAACCTGAGTGACAGTTAGCTAGCAGACAAAGAGAATTAATAATACAGTAATCCCTCATTTTTCCCAGGGGATGAATTCCAAGACCACCCGTGAAAAATGAATTTCTGCGAAGTAGAGGAAAGATATTGTTTTATGTATTTAACGAGTATTTGGACTTTTAAAACCCACCCTTTGCATTAATCAGTCATTCTATAATGTTTCTCAGCTGGAACTACATGTGATATCCTACCAGTTTCTTTAAATAGAGTACAGTAGTACTGTAGAAAACATTTGTGGATTTTTAATGGATTTAAAATTTTCATTGGATTTAATGGCTTTAAGCCCCCTTTGAAAACCCGCGAAGTAGCGAATCCACAAAAGTTGAACCGAAGAGTAGCGACGGATTATTGTACTGCAATTTTTCAAAGCAGAAACCTTCTAAAGAAATTCATTAATTTCTTCTTCTTTTTATCTTTTTTTAGCTTGTTTCTGGAAGTATTGTGTCACCAACTGAACTTGGGAAACAGCTGTGCCTTGTCTGTTCAAGCAGCAATTTACACACACACACACACACACACAAACATCTTCAGATCAAGCCTTCCAGAAAGTGGCTTTCACTTTTGCAGCCACTCATCGCTTCCCCATCTAACCTAGATGAGCGATATCTCATGTTGGTCATGATGAAATATTTTGCATTGCACTGTAAATAAAACACTTCTGATCTCTATGCGTTTCAGTTTACTTCCTGCTTCGTCAGCAATATTTTGGTTTTACCAGGCTACCTTAGCTCACACTACTGCCAATTCCTGCCACTGAAGTTCCCCCCACAGGACCTGGGACCAGCTGGGTTATCTCAAAACATTGTTTGTTTGTTTGTTTGTTTGTTTGTTTGTTTGTTCGTCCGTCCGTTCGTTCGTTCGTTCATTCATTCATTCATTTACTTACTTATTTACTTATTTACTTACTTATTTACTTATGTACTTACATACTTACGTACTTACGTACTTACGTACTTACGTACTTACTTACTTACGTACTTACGTAAGTACTTAAATAAATGAATGAATGAATGAATGAATAAATGAGTAAGTAAGTAAGTAAGTAAGTAAGTAAATAAGTAAATAAGTAAATAAGTAAGTAAGTAAGTACAAACATTCATTCATTCATTCATTCATTTATTTAAGTACTTACGTACTTACGTACTTATTTACTTATTTACTTATTTACTTATTTACTTACTTACTTACTTACTTACTCATTTATTCATTCATTCATTCATTCATTCATTCATTCATTTATTTATTAGATTTGTATGCCGCCCCTCTCCGCAGACTCGGGGCGGCTAACAACAATGATAAAAAACAACATGTAACAATCCAATTTAATAAAACAACTAAAAACCCTTATTATAAAAACCAAACATACACACAAACATACCATACATAACTAGTTGGCCCAAATGGAGTTATTAAGATTACTGATTACATTCAATTATTAAGTGGAGTTGAGATTATGAATGCATCTTGGGACGATGCCAAATAATAATAAATTTATTGTCATTGTCAAAGCAACGAAT
This sequence comes from Erythrolamprus reginae, assembly GCF_031021105.1. NCBI lineage: Eukaryota > Metazoa > Chordata > Lepidosauria > Squamata > Dipsadidae > Erythrolamprus > Erythrolamprus reginae. The sequence continues at coordinate 44,607,299 of NC_091957.1, forward strand.
TGTCATTGGCAACGAAAGTCATGTGACACCCAGAGACCAGTCCCACCATACATAAAATCAGAATAGGTAAATTTAAAAATAGAATAAAAAATAGAATAAAATGTCCCACCCACTACAAAATCCCCCACCCTGAACCACTCAACCATCTACATGACAAACCGAGTAATATTGTCCAACAGTTCACTGATGGTGACCCTTTAGTTTGTTTTTAAGTGCGAGTATCCAGAAGTTGTGAATACTCCAACACTGGAAGTTTTAAAGATGGTGCAAATGAGCGAAAGCTGTGGAAAACATTTTCTGCCTCATGTTCTCCACACAGGACCTGATGATGATGAAGAAGAAGATGATGATAATTTGTGTGAAAGTTTTTTGAGGGTGAGCAATAGGTAAGGAAGGTGCTGTCGTCCTCCGTCTTCTAAAAGAGAGATGGCAAGTGTCTCAAGCATCTTCCCACTGGAATCAAGAACCCAAAAACCCACGATGCAAAAAGCATGTTGAGACTCTAGAAACCGAGTGCAGAAAAGAGCAACAAAGATGATTAGGGGATTGGAGGATATAACATACGAAGAACGGTTGCAGGAACTGGGCATGGCTAGTCAGATGAAAAGAAGGACGTGGGGAGATATCATAGCAGTGTTCCAATATCTTAGGGGTTGCCACAAAAATGGAGGAGTCAAGCTATTCTCCAAAACACCTGAGGGTAGGACAAAAAGCAATGGGTGGAAACTGAACAAGGAGAGAAGCAACTTAGAACTAAGGAGACATCTCTTGACAGTTAGAACAATTAATCAGTGGAACAGCTTGCCTCCAGAAGTTGTGAATGCTCCAACACTGGAAGTTTTAAAGAAGATGTTGGATAACCATCTGTCTGAAGTAGTGTAGGGTTAGACCTAAGCAGGAGGTTGGACTGGAAGACCTCCAAGGTCCCTTCCAACTCTGCTATTCTATTCCATTCCATTCCATTCCATTCTATTCAATTCTATTCTGTCGAGCTCTCTGGCAGAATCCTCCCGAAAATGCACAGATACAATTTCAGACACACACACGTTTGACAATTCAAAACAATGTTCTTTATACCAAAAATGCAAATAAATGGAGCACTCTTTTTGTATAGCAAAGAGCACTGGTCTCCAAAAAACTGGTAATTTGTACAAGTCCCTTATCAGTTCTGTGATACTTAGCTTGCAGCTGTGAGGCAATTCACAGTCCTTCTGCTTTCACAAAGTGAAACACACTTTGTTCTGGTTTAGTTGAAAAGCGGGGAAAAATCAGCACACAAAGGTCAAAGTCATCAAAGCAGGCACGAAACACCACGATCAGATAATCCTCCACAATGGCCAAACCCACAGGCTGCTATTTATAGCAGCCTCACTAATTAGCACAGCCCCACCCAACCACAGGTGGCCTCATTTTCTTTGATAATAATCTCTCAGTTGTTGCTGCCTATGCATCGCTCTCCGCATGCGTGGCTGTATCCTTAACTCTTGCTCTGAATCCAAGGAGGAGCTAGATAATTGATCTCCTTCTGAGCTGTCTGCCCCACTCTCCTCCTCCCTGTCACTCATGTCTTCTTGGTCAGAGGAGCCTTCATCAGCAGATTCCACCGGGAGCAAAACAGGCCTGCAGCGTGTGGATGTCTCCCCCACATCCACAGTCCTTGGGACAGGAGCTGGGCCAGAGCTAACCACAACACTATTCTAAACAGAATACAGAGTTGAAAAAGACTTTGGAGATCTTCTAGTCCAATGCTCTGCTCATGGAGGAAACCCTATATCATTTCAGGCAAACATTTTACTTCTCCTCCAAGAAGCGACTTCAGTTCTGACTGAATGGTGAGGAATGGAGAAAAGCAACCAGGATTCCTTGTCATTATCACTCAGAGAGAGTACTAATGACCAGATGACTGCAAAGGAATATCAATCCTTCCATTCTCCACCATTCAGTCAGAACTGAAGAAGCTTCTTGGACAAGAAGCAAAACATTTTCAAGAGAAAAAAAAAACCTCTGTTGCCTTTTGGAAAAGCACCTTGGGGACATTATTTCTGGAATGTATTTTCTGTTGGATCTCTGCATTTTTGCATGTAACCTGTGGCTTTAACATCTCTTGAACCGGCTGCAACATTTTAGCTGAATTCGATGGAAGAAACACTTCGAACCTGTGTGTTTATTTTACATATCAGTAACTACCACAAATAACATCTAAGTCAGCAGTGAAGGTTGTATATAAAATAAAGTTTATTATCATTACAGGAATACAAAATAAACAGACACATCTTTTTTTTTTTTTAAAAAGCCAGGATTTTCCTTTCTTTGTTGCTACAGAGGAAATTGAAAAGCTCTTAGAGATATTGTGGTTTAGTGTTTTGTGACTCCTAATCTGTGTCTTGCATAACTCAGGGGAATAACTTAGTTTAAACTAAGGTTTTCGCTCTTCAGTTGTGCAGTTCCCCAGTACTTTATGACTGAGTATCTGTTATCTTTGCTTTGCAAAGAGCGTTCTTCTTCATCTGTGGAAGGATTATCCAAGCTTGGCAACTTTAAGATTTGTGGACTTGTGGACATGCTGGCTGTGGAATCAAGTGATGTACTAATACCATTCTATAAAGTGAGCAGTGTGGTCGGGCGGTAGGAAAAGCAAGTAGGATGCTTGGCTGCATAGCTAGAGGTATAACAAGCAGGAAGAGGGAGATTGTGATCCCCTTATATAGAGCGCTGGTGAGACCACATTTGGAGTACTGTGTTCAGTTCTGGAGACCTCACCTACAAAAAGATATTGACAAAATTGAACGGGTCCAAAGACGGGCTACAAGAATGGTGGAAGGTCTTAAGTATAAAACGTATCAGGAAAGACTTAATGAACACAATCTGTATAGTCTGGAGGACAGAAGGAAAAGGGGGGACATGATCGAAACATTTAAATATGTTAAAGGGTTAAATAGGGTTCAGGAGGGAAGTGTTTTTAATAGGAAAGTGAACACAAGAACAAGGGGACACAATCTGAAGTTAGTTGGGGGAAAGATCAAAGGCAACATGAGAAAATATTATTTTACTGAAAGAGTAGTAGATCCTTGGAACAAACTTCCAGCAAACGTGGTTGGTAAATCCACAGTAACTGAATTTAAACATGCGTGGGATAAACATATATCCATTGTAAGATAAAATACAGGAAATAGTATAAGGGCAGACTAGATGGACCATGAGGTCTTTTTCTGCCGTCAGTCTTCTATGTTTCTATGTTTCTAAGTCTTAGTAAGTCTATAGCTAAAGTACTGCAGCCAATTTTGGTCACCACACTATGAAAAAGAGATTGAGACTCTAGAGAAGAGCAACCAAGATGATGAGGGGACTGGAGGCTAAAATATATGATGAACGATTGCAGGAACTGGGCATGTCTAGTATGATGAAAAGATGGACCAGGGGAGAGAGGATAGCAGTGGTCCAATACAGTGGTACCTCGAGATACGAGTTTAATTCGTTCCGGACCTGGGCTCTTAAGTCGAGCAGCTCTTATCTCGAACGACTTTTCCCCATAGGAATTAATGTAAATAATTTTAATTGGTTCCAGCCCTCAAAAAACTCACAAAGTTAGTCTAAATTATGCAGAAAGACATGTTTTTAATGAAGAAATGTACATGTACATATAAATGAATAATGAAGTTTCTTTCACTTAACTTGTAAACTTTCTTAAACTTTTAAATTTACATATGTTCAACTTCTCTGCCACCCAATCCTGTAGGACAGAGGTCCCCAACCCTTTTTGCACCAGGGACCGGCTTTAAGCGATCAAGAGAGGAATGGGTGAATGAATGGACAGAAGGTGGGAAGGAAGGAAGGAAAGAGGGAAGGGACAGGAACAGAGGAAGGAAGCAAGGAAACTTATGAAAGGGGGAGAGTAAGAGAGGAATGAGTGAAGGGAGGGAGGGAGGGAAGAAGGTGGGAAGGAGAAAGAAAAGAAGAAATAGAGGAATGGAAGGTAAAAGAGAGAAAGAAAAAGAGCAAGAAAGAAAGAAAGCAAGAAAGAAAGAAAGAAAGGGGGAAGGGACAGGAACAGAGGAAGGAAGCAAGGAAACTTATGAAAGGGGAGAGTAAGAGAGGAATGAGTGAAGGGAGGGAGGGAAGAAGGTGGGAAGGAGAAAGAAAAGAAGAAATAGAGGAAGGGAAGGTAAAAGAGAGAAAGAAAAAGAGCAAGCAAGAAAGAAAGAAAGAAAGAAAGAAAGAAAGAAAGAAAGAAAGGGGGAAGGGACAGGAACAGAGGAAGGAAGCAAGGAAACTTATGAAAGGGGAGAGTAAGAGAGGAATGAGTGAAGGGAGGGAGGGAGGGAAGAAGGTGGGAAGGAGAAAGAAAAGAAGAAATAGAGGAAGGGAAGGTAAAAGAGAGAAAGAAAAAGAGCAAGAAAGAAAGCTGCAAGCACCCCCCCCCGAGCCCCCCAGGCCGGCTGCAACCTTTTAAAACACGCGCGCCGCTTCGGAGCTGTCTCCTGAAGCCGAACGCAGAAGTTAGCGTTTGGCTTCAGGAGACAGCTCCTTGGCGCTTGTATCTCGAATTTGGGCTTGTAAGTAGAACAAAAAATATCTCTCCCCTCCCAGCTCTTATCTCGAGTTGCTCTTAAGTAGAGCAGCTCTTATGTCGGGGTTCCACTGTATTTGAAGGGCTGCCACAAAGGGGTCAAGCTATTTTCCAAGGCACCTGAAGGCCATAAGAAACTGAGTAAGGAGAGATTCAACCTCTGGAAATAAGGATAACTTTTCTGATAGCGAGAACAATCAACCAACAGAACAGAAGTTGCCTTCGGAAGTTGTGGGAGTTTTATCACTGGACGCTTTCAAGAAGAGACTGGACTGCCATCTGTCAGAAATGGTGTAGGGTCTCCTGCTTGGTTGGAGGGTTGGACTAGATGTCCTACAAGGTCCCTCCCAATTCTGTTAATCTGTATCAGCATCTAAATTATGGAAATTGAAGTCTACAAGTCTTGCTGAGGTTGGATGCCCTGATCTACAGTATCTTGTTATGTTACCTATTTATATGACAAACCCCTTTAACTCGCAAAGTCCTTGTTTCCCCAAGAGAAGTCAGAAGGCTTAAACACATGTTCCTGATAACTCAGGGGTAACTCTGATCACTTTTCTTTAACAAAAGACCCCTTTGTTATTGAGTGCAATAACAGTCTCCAAAGACTTTGGCTCCACTCTTAAACCTCTAAAGCAGTGTTTCCCAACCTTCGCAACTTGAAAATATCTGGACTTCAACTCCCAGAATTCCCCAGCCAGCATTTGCTGGCTGGGGAATTCTGGGAGTTGAAGTCCAGATATCTTCAGGTTGCCAAGGTTGGGAAACACTGCTCTCAAGGGCTGAGCAAGCCAGCAAATCTTGAATTTACAAGAGCCAGGTGAGGATAACTGGGTTTGATGTTAGAAGTTTCAATTTCCAGGTTTGAGATCTGCAACTTGCTGTTTCCTGCCTGTCTACTTTCCCACCTCTTGGTGTCCTTTTCAGAATCCCACAATATATCAATATATTTCCGCAAGTTAAGACAAGCAAACCTTATTCGCTCTTCTATCCAGCTAAGGAAGAAAGGTCACACCACAATTGCTTTCTATTTATTTTCAACAGCTCTTGCTGCTAAGAGCATAGAAGATTGACAAAGGCCAACCATTGAAAAGACTTCAAGCCGAGGTGAAGAACTTCTAAGTGTGTCCTTGCTCCAATTTAAAGAGGGTTTTTTGCCAGCAACTCACTGACATCTGTGAAAAAAGCTATCTGAGTCTTCTCTAGCTGCAGATCAGAACTGTAGGAAGTTAGCGGCTATCCCCTCCTAGGAAAATGAGATATTTTAGAAAATATTCCTCACTATTTTTGTCAAGGCACCAATAAGGCCAAGGCCAGTCTATTCTACATAAGAAAGATCTACCTCCTTCAGACAGAGCCATAGTAGGAATTGCCCAAAGCCCTTCTATTACATCATCACCCAACAAGAGTCAACCAAGCCTGGGACTCAAAAGACAACTTAAAAAGTTACCCCTGCATGGCCCCATGGGAGTCTGACAACCAATCAGAACACAGACCCAAATTCAAAACCCAACAGAGGCTCGCTCAGCATCTCAGCCTCTTTCCCGCCCAGGATCTCAATCTACATGATCCTGTCCACCATTAAACCATCTTAGAACATAATAACATAAGAAGAGCTATGCTGAATCAGGCCAAAGCCCATCGAGTCCAGTATTCTGTGTCACACAATGGCCCACCAATTGTCCATGGGGATCTTGAGCAGAAAGAGAAGGCAAAACCCTCCCTTTCCCTGGATCCCCAACAAGTGGTACTCAAGGGAATCCTGCCTGCCTCAACCAACATAGAGGCAGCACTTGGACATCCGTTTCAATAGCCATCTATATGTTTGGCATCCACGAATCTGTCTAATCCTGCCTTGAAGCTATCAAGCCTGAGAGCTGTCACGACCTCTTCTGGAAGTGAATTCCATAAACCAACGACCCTCTGGGTGAAGAACCTTCCCAAGCAGCCTCCGTGTTTCCAGTGTCTTTCTCCCCACTTGGAACTGAATCCAGAGGGAGATTTCCTAACAAGAGAGGGTAGGAAGACCAAGGCAGCAAAAGTAGCCCTACCTCTTTAGCCTGTAGCTTCCGGGGTGTGTTTCTCCTAGTTCAGACCAATTTGCCCGAACTGGTAGCTACCTGATGGTGACGTCACGACGGCATTACCAAACTGGATCGATCGGTGCTGAACTGTGGGTGCCGCCAACTTTTTAATTTTTTTCCAACTTTTAAAAATTCTTTTAATATATTTTTTTTTTAGTTTTGAGCATGTGCAGAAGCAGAGTTCCGGCACTGTGCATGCAGTCACCCTCTGTTTTTTGGCTTTGGGGGGGTTTTTTTTGGTCACGCGGTGCAAGAGGAAGCGAGCCGGCAGAGAGGTAAGTTAGAACCCAGCTCTGGTAGCTTCCCTCATTGCTTGCCTCAACCTGCCCTAGAGAAGGACAAGGACTCTCAATCAGTGAAGGACTCCTCATCGCTGGTGTTACCGGAATGCTCCCGGAGACCAGAGGGGGCGCATGTGCCTTCGGCAGGCGGTGGCACACATGTCGGCACCAGATTCGGTTTCTGCACATGCTGCAGAAGCCAAATTTTGTGTGAGGATAATAATAATAATTTATTAGGTTTGTGTGCTGCCCCTCTCCGAAGACTCGAGGTGGCTCACAACACAACAGCAATATAATATAAATACAAATCTAATATTAAAAACTTTTAAAAACTAATTTAAAATACATTGTTATAAAAACTGAGTGAGCAAGCAGGATTTCAGTGGTTTTCACTGAAATCTTGCACACAAGAGCATCCTCAAACACAATTTGGCTTAATTTTGTGCCGACGTATTTCCGCCTGCCGGTCAGCTGGAGCTGTGTACACAACTCAATTTTTGCTACCAGGATGCCGTATTGCCCCGTACCGGCTGCAGCCCACCACTGCTCTCAATAGGACAGTTATCTGCTCAACTGCAGCATCGGCAGATGTTTTCAAGAGCTGCTGGGGATCATCCAGAGAAGGCATCTTTGGTGTCCAGGAGAAGAAACTGCCAGGATGGCACTCAGGCTATTTATGAACTTCAACCTAGAAGTCTGGATAGGGGAAAAAAAAAGTCCTTCTGATGTGCAGAGCAGTAATGGGCAGCCCAATATTTTACCCAATATTCGCTTGTTGTGAGCCGCCCCGAGTCTTCGGAGAGGGGCGGCATACAAATCTAATAAATTATTATTATTATTATTATTATTACTGCCACACTGTGGGTGTGGCTTATTTTGTGGGTGTGGCTTGATGGTCATGTGACTGGATAGGAGTGGCTTGCCGGCCATGTGACCAGGTGGGAGTGGCTTGAACGATCATCATCATTCAAGTGAACTGTTAATTCCTCGGCGTACAACCTCACCAGTGTCGCTCTCTGGGATGACAATTTGCTTCGCGTTTCCCGCGCTCTCCTTCCTGGGTCGCCCCCCTGCCTCAGGCTAGGTAGCTAGGCGAACGGCTGCCAATCAGCTGTTGAGAAAAGAGGGGGGAGGAAAAGGACCCCCTGCAACTCCTGCCGGTGCTGGTCTCCCTGCCACTTTACGAGGAGGAGGAAGAGGATGGGAGGGGGAGGTAGTCAGCTGGAGCTGGGCACACAGCTTCATTTCTGCCGGTGGAACTGCGTTCCACCCCGTCCTGCCTGCTGCCCACCCCTGGTGCAGAGGCACATAACCTTCTTCAACAAGGTAAGGTTTGATCAGCTGATTCTTGGAAGTCTTGCAAAAGATGTTCTGGAACCTCTTAACGGAATTTAAAACTAACCACACTGGAGAGTCAGATTTAACCACCTTTGCTCCATGGAAAGTGTACACACAGGTGAAGAAACACCAAGAGAAGGATCTCTCATCTATGACCAACTCATGGACAAAAGGTTTGGCAGGAAAAAAAAGATGAGTACAATGATTCTCCTCTTAAAAATACAAAGGATTTCTTTTTAAGGCTACCATAAGCAAAATATTCAGCTTGGGGGTCAGTATTGTCCACCCAGCTCCCTGGTGGACCTTTGCAGGCACCAACTTCCAGAGCCTGGACTTTAACTCATCTTCTTCGCCACACTGGCATAGGTGCGCTCGACCTCTTCATCAGCTGGGCAAGTGTGGCTGAACTCATTCCGGGCATAAGCATGGTGGAGATAGCGCCAAACTGCAGTCATCTCCGAAGGGATCTCAAAGTTGCGGTACTTCTTGGCGGCAATCTAGAAAGTGAGAGAGAACCAACAAAGGGTGGGGGGGAGGAAATGCCAGTGAGCAAACAGGTAAATAAAGAAAAAAAAAGCTTTCTTCTTAATCCAAGCAAATGGGTTTAATAGCGTAAGAAAAGCATGCATAGCAATAACACTTAGACTAAGGATCAACAGCCTTAAACACTCAAACAGGCATTTGGACCTGTTTCCCACAGGAAAAAAAAACACCCGGGAGCAGTGTTCCCTCTAATTTTTTGGGCGGAAAAGTATAGTGTCTGACCGGCAGTCCCTTCGGGACTGGGCGGCACAGAAATATTAAATAAACAAACAAACAAACAAACAAACGAACGAACGAACGAACAAACAAACAAACAAACAAACAAACAAACAAACAAACAAAAAACCCACCCTGTTTTCCCTCAGAGAATTTCAAAATAAAATATTGTACTGTGTGTCTATAACAGTGAGCTCATAATAGGGCAACTCTATCAATATCAAAATGCCACTTAAATAGTTGAGCTAGTTTCAAACTAGATTTTGATTTTCTTTCTCTCTTCCTTACTCCCATTCTTTTTCTTTCTCTTTTCCTTCCTCTCTTTTTTCTATCTGTTTCTCTCTCTTCCTCTCTTCCTCTCTCTCTCCTTCCCTCTCACTCTTTCCCTCTCAGCTTCTGGGCAGGTTTGGAAAACTCTGAGTTGATGATGATTTTTAAGTGAGCTATTGCTCACAGCTCAGCTTAGAGGGAACTATGCCCGGGAGTCACAAAAACGTTTTGACACCTAAAATGAGGCTAACACTGCATATATCCTTTTTTTTTTTAACCTTTCTGTTGTGTATGAAATTTTACCTTTATGCTATGTATAAAATCTACTTGGAAGATCACTGTCTGTTATATCATCATGTTGGAGGAGTAATACCTCATTTAAAAAAAACTTGGTTCAGCTAGCCTGGCTGGTAGCACCACGTAAGGACCCCTTTCCAGGATTACAGGAGAAGATGGTCAATGGTTTTGAAGGTGGAAGACAGTTCTATGTCCCAACGGTAGATAAAGCGGAGAAACCATCTTCTAGGAGAAGGGAAACTCTGACTTTCACTGCAAATCTCCACTGCCTTGTGGTTTTATCCGTCATTGGACGCATGGAACCAACTCCCCCTCCCCCAATGTCCGTACTGCTCCCACCCTACTGGCCTTCCGTGAGGCCCCAAAGACCTGGCTTTGCCGGCAAGCCTGGAGCCTATGAATTGACACCTATCATGGTCAAAATTGTAAGAATGGTATGCATGTATGCTGATTAGGCAGTTTAACTATGGGATTTAATTAGGGGTTTGTAGTTTTAGATTGTAGGTTTGACTTCTTTTTAATGTATTTGTAATTTTATATTGTTGTAAACTGCCCTGAGTTCTTCAGGATTGGGTGGCATACAAGTGTGAATGAATGAATGAATGAATGAATGAATGAATTAATTAATTAATTAATGAAGAAAGAAAGAAAGAAGGAAGGAAGGAAGGAAAGAAAGAAAGAAAGAAAGAAGGAAGGAAGAAAGGAAGGAAGGAAGGAGGGAAAGAAAGAAAGAAAGAAAGAAAGAAAGAAAGAAAGAAAGAAATTGGAAAAGGCTTCAGGCAAAATCCTTGAGGCAAAATCCGGAGCCGGAGTCCCGGAATCAGTTCGTGACTGTGTACAGCCACGTTCTGATAACTTCTGCGACTTACCTGGAACCAAGTGTTTGCCAATTGGATTATTACAGAGACATGGAGAGGGGGGGTATCTGTTGCTTGGGTAACAATCTATCCTCCTTATACCTGTTCTACTCTGGCCCACACAGACCGGAACAAAGGAAGAATCCATGCGCCTGAAATTTTGAATCAAACACTTTTAAACGAAAAGCAGGATTTTATACGAGCAAATTCAAGCCTTTCAGTCCATTCTGGTAGCTTTCCCTATCAAATTGGCTAAGAGATCAAAGTCTGGGCATGCACCGAGAGTCAAAGTTAATTAGCACATCCCTCAGTGAGATCATGCTTCTTTGGTCTCACATACACACTCATGATTCTCCAGGTTTTACGCACACAGTTGCAGCTCTGCATGATGAAGTTAGAAGAATAATAGCAGGTGGCCAGTGAGGCATTTCTGGAACCCTGAATCTAGGACTGCCACCATTATGAACGTTGAAACACCTCGCCCCTTCACCCAGAAATCCTCCTTTATGCACTGGGTGTAGTCATCTTTTTCCTAAAGATATAACTGTCTAGACTTTCTTTCATAGACTCATTTTCTGATAAAGATATTCCTGTCTGCTTCTTGACCTTCTGACCAGGGCATCTAATAGGGGCTCCTGATCTCCTATGTCTCCCTTCTCCTCTGACTCAGACGTTTGCCCAGGTTCGCCTGGTGCACCAGTTGCGGCCCTATCTGGACCGGGACTCACTGCTCACAGTCACTCATGCCCTCATCACCTCGAGGCTTGACTACTGTAACACTCTCTACATGGGGCTACCTTTGAAAAGTGTTCGGAAACTTCAGATCGTGCAGAATGCAGCTGCGAGAGCAATCATGGGCTTCCCTAAATATGCCCATGTCACACCAACACTCCGCAGTCTGGATTGGTTGCTGATCAGTTTCCGGTCACAATTCAAAGTGTTGGTTATGACCTATAAAGCCCTTCATGGCACCGGGCAAGATTATCTCCGGGACCGCCTTCTGCCGCACGAATCCCAGCAACCAGTTAGGTCCCATAGAGTGGGCCTTCTCTGGGTCCCGTCAACTAAACAATGTCATTTGGTGGGACCCCAGGGGAAGAGCCTTCTCTGTGGCGGCCCTGTCCCTCTGGAACCAACTCCCCCCAGAGATTAGAATAGCCCCCACCCTCCTTGCCTTTCGTAAGCTACTTAAAACCCACCTCTGTCGTCAGACATGGGGGAATTAAGATATTCTTTTCCCCTAGGCTTCTACAATTTATGTATGGTATGTTTGTATGTATGATTGGTTTTAAAATAAGGGTTTTTAGCTGTTTTAGTATTGGATTGTCGCATGTTGTTTTTACCACTGTTGTTAGCCGCCCCGAGTCTACGGAGAGGGGCGGCATACAAATCCAATAAATAAATAAATATTACTGAGGTTTCCACAGTCTCTGGAAGTTCCTCAGGTTCCAATTCTCCCTCACTCTCATTATCTGACTAGTTGTCAAGAACACTGGCCTAGGGTACCAAGATGTACCTGGTTCATCCTCCCAAGAATATGTGACTAACGGACCCGGTCATGGACCATTCACAACAATACCTACCTTTATTCCTTTGCCCGAAGCACAGCTGATCAGCTCCTCAGCTGTGTTTGGGGCTGATTATAGCTACTGAGCATGCGCAGAAGCAGAATTATTATTTATTAGACTTGTATGCCGCCTCTCTCCGAGGACCCAGAGCGAGGGTCCTTGCACGAGGAAACGTCGCGATGCAAATCGGTGGCAAAGGTAAGTGGAACCCCACCCCTAGCTGTAACTCCTCTGAGAAAAAAGAGTTAAAGGTCCATCAAAGAGCAAGAACATTCACCTTGATGATGTTGAGTTTGGGGAGAAGGTTGCAGTCTGCTAACGTCATCCGGTTTCCATCCAGGAATTTTCTTTCGGAAACCAGAATGTCTTCTGCACAGTTCTGGTCAATTTCTTCAGGTAGCGGGTTTCTTAAGTAAACATCCAAGCGCTGAAACTCTTTCAGTAAAGCTTTCTCCAAATCTGAAGCACAAGAAAAAAGAGGTGGAAACTAAGGCGTCATTCATCACTTCTAATGGACCTAATGGATGGTCCTTGACTTACATCCACAATGGGGAACAGAAATTCCATGGCTAACCAAGGCGGTTGTTAAGTTAGCCTGTTCTGCCGGGGTGTCCCAACCACCCGTAATTACAGGATAAATACTCCAGAAAGACACATACCACACGAAAGTCTTTATCAACAGAAAAGCAGAAAAAGCTCCCTTTTTAAATGTCAAACGGATTTTCTGGTACACACAAGGCACAGGTTAAATGCAATCCAATTTCTCACCCAGTAACTGGGAAATTGAGTCCAAATTCCAAAGTCCAGAAAGTCCACACACAGTCTTGAACAGGGAAACAGCAAAACCACTATCTTGACGAACTATGAATCAGATAAACTTCCACAAGGCTAAACCAGCACCCTGTTCTTTTTATCTGTAGCACTAATTACAGCAGCCCCACCCAACCACAGGTGGCCTCACTTATCTCCTGTAATAATCCTTCAGTTGTTCTCTCCTATGCATCACTCTACGCATGCGTGGGTCTGTCATAAGTTCTTGTTCAGAATCCAGGGATGATAAGGATGATTGATCTCTTCCTGGGCTGTCTGCCAAACTCCCCCCTTCCCTGCTACCCACGCTTCCTTCGTCAGAGGAGCCTTCGTCGGGAGATTCTATCGGGAGCAAAACAGACCTGTGGCATGTGGATGTTTCCCCTACATCCATCTCCACATTCCTTGGGACCAGAGCTGGGCCAGAGCCAACCACAACATAGCCATACCCAGTTTTGTGATAGCAATAGCATTTAGATTTATATACCGCTTCACAGTGCTTTACAGCCAGTGATGGGCTCCTACGGGTACAGTCAGGAATACAGTGCCGGTAGCAAAATTTGGAGCTCCACCCCCAGAGCACCCAATTTCCACTGAAAAATGTTGAAACAAAATGCATAAGCCATGCCCACAGTGTGGTAGTAAAAATTTTGGTAGCCCATCACTGTTTACAGCCTTCTCTAAGACTCAGCCAACCTTGGAAGGATGGAAGGCTGAGTCAGCCTTGAGCAGGTCAAGATCGAACTGCTGGCAGTGGGCAGAGTTAACTATAACAATAGCACTTAGACTTATATACAGCTTCACAGTAGTGTACAGTTCTTTCTAAGCAGTTTACAGAGTCAGCATATTGCCCCCAAAACAATCTGGGTCCTCACTTTACTGACCTCGGAAGGGTGGAAGGCTGAATCAACCTTGAGCTGGTCAGGATCGAACTGCTGGCAATGAGCAGAGTTAACTATAACAATAGCAATAGCATTTAGACTTATATACCGCTTCACAGTAGTTTACAGCCCTCTCTAAGTGGTTTATAGAGTCAGCCTATTGCCCCCAAAACAATCTTGGTCCTCATTTTACCCACCTCGGAAAGATGGAATATATAGGATATATATACACATACATACATACATACATACATACATACATACATACATACATACGGAAATTAATTCCCCTCAGCCATCCCGTTTTATGTGTGGTTTGTTTGGGTTGTTTGATTGTTTTTAAATTAAGGTTTTTAACTGTTCTGTTTTTAATCATTGGATTTGTATTGTGTATTGTTGTTGTGAGCTGCTCCGAGTCTTCGGAGAGGGGCGGCATACAAATCTAATTAATTAATTAGATAGATAGATAGATAGATAGATAGATAGATTAGATATATAGATTAGATAGATAGATAGATTAGATAGATAGATAGATAGATAGATTAGATAGATAGATAGATAGATAGATTAGATAGATTAGATAGATTAGATAGATTAGATAGATAGATAGATAGATAGATACACACACACACACACACACACACACACACACACACATCTATATACCCTCTTCCTTACTTTTATTTGCTTCCTTATGGGGGTTCTTGATGTACGCGGAGAATTTGGCAAAAATGTTTCTGCCCACATCCATGGACTCCTTGTTTTGGGGAGTGAGCTGTTGGTACCTTAGGAAGAAATGCAAAGTTAATTGTCCACCAGGCCAATGAATAACACAAGACATTTGCTTCAAAATCAGTTATTACAGAATTTAATCTCTGAAGAACAATGAGACAAGATTTTTAAAGCAGAAAAAGTTACGATGATGCACCTGGGATCAGAAACCTAGAGACATTTAGCAAGGAAATAATGGAATGCTTAATCAACAAGAGCAGGACTGTCTAATTTTAGGATGTGCATTTCAGCTACTGTAGCTTGGATGGCAAAAAGAAATCTCCTAAAGAGCATTGGAAATTATTAGATGGTTAAGGTCTTCTGCACTTGGGAGGAAGGGGAGAGGTAGGAGTTGAAGTTTAGTTTAATCCAGTTTATTGTCATTACACCTCATACAACGAAATTAAATGCCATCTTCAGCGTACGTTATAACTATAACAATAAAACAAAAACACACAACCCTAACCCTAACTCTATCCAAATACTATACATTGAAAACCCCTGATATTGCATTAATGTTGCACTTTACAGTAGAATTCAATATAGTTACTGGCCTGGGAAGCTGTTTTTCAGTCTATTTGTCTTTGTTTTTATTGTCCTGTACCATCTTCCAGATGGTAATAGTTAAAAAAAAGGGTGCCCTGGATGAGATGGATCTTTAAGGATGTTTTGAACTTTCTCAAGGCAGCGGGAGCTGTAAAGCTCTTCCAAACAGGGGAGAGGGCAACCAATGATCCTCTGGGCAATAACGTTGACTCTCCGGAACATATCTGCCACTGTGCAATTGGCAAACCATACACAAGTGCAGTAAGCTAAAATACTCTCTATTGTGCAGTGTTAGAGGGCCACCAACAGTTTTCCATTCAGTTGTTGTTTCCCGAGAAGTCTCAGGTTGTATAATCTCTGCTGGGCCCTGTTGTGGTTCAGTCTGGGACCCCTCCGGGAATGGCTGACCTTCTGT